>NC_044063.1:1830317-1844189 GCF_902167405.1 Gadus morhua
CTGTCTGCCTCTCTGCTTCACAATGCAGATAAAGACGTTTAGATCAACTAATCCAACATGAAGGTTCACTAAAACACAAACCACTGGTCTGAAGAGAGAGCGAGAGAGGACGGGCGATGGCCTATAGGAACACACCTGTTACTGTGTACTCTGTTCTGGGAGAGGCAGAGGAGTTGAGTTACACTGAATATCAGACTCGTCACCTAAAGACTGTGGAGGTGATGAGTAGAGTCATAGTATACCACACACACACACACACACACACACACACACACACACACACACACACACACACACACCAGTATACCACACACAACCATGTATTGATACAAACACACAGCATCACCATATTTTGACACGAACACACACACACACCCCTCATCCAGTATACCTCACACACCCTAACCATGTATAGATACACACACACACCCCAACCTGGATAGACACTCCTCCACCCCAACCCTTACATCTGCTTCATACGAACCCTGATACATAAACCTTAAACTACCTATAAACTATCACGATGAACGTCCCTTAAACCTGTGCAGCAGGAAGCTGTGTGTGTGTGTGTATGTGTGTGTGTGTGTGTGTGTGTGTGTGTGTGTGTGTGTGTGTGTGTGTGTGTACCAGCAGAGCACAGTCCAGTTCTACTCAACCAGCAACAGTAACCATGGGAACACAGCATCAACAGTGGACAAATAGACGGGGTTCACGATAATGTACGCAATCAAATATATCAATCATTATGGTCTGTCGCCGTGTGAACCTGGGAGGGGTCAACTTGGGGTCACATGGGGACTCCATTCTACCCTGAACCTAACCCCGAGGTCAAAGGTCATCCTAACCTGGTGTCAGTTCTGGCACACACACACACACACTCACACACAGCGGGTCTTGTTTACGTTGGATGAGGACGTTTCAGTGGTTCATCCACATCAGTGTTTCTTCAGGGGGTCATGAGGTCATCTCTTCACCATCAGGTGTGATTGACATTTGGCTCTGTTGGTTTTACTGGATAAATAATACGATTATAACGGCTTATGAGATCACTTCTGATCCGAGGTTATTTTCTCTCTCTCTAATCGACCCATCAGCATTTGAGAGGCACTCCAATAACTCCTGACTTCTACCCAACGTGTGTGTGTGTGTGTGTGTGTGTGTGTGTGTGTGTGTGTGTGTGTGTGTGTGTGTGTGTGTGTGTGTGTGTGTGTGTGTGTGGGTCTGTGTGTGTGTGGGTCTGTGTGTGTGTGGGTCTGTGTGTGTGTGTGTGTATGTGTGCCAGGTAGAGAGATGTCTGACCAGGAAGAAGGCGGATCACAAGAGCTTGGGGATGGCTCTGATTGGTTAGTTTCCCTCACTGAGGAGGAGGAGGAGGATGCCATCAGCGAAGATGGAGGCCTGGCTCTGCAGTGAGTCTCCATGGGAGTCACCTCTGACCTCTGTGACCTCTGACCTCCCTCGCCCCTGACCTCTGACCTCCCTCACACCTGACCTCTGTCACCTCTGACCCCTGACCTCCGTGACCCCTGACCTCCGTGACCTCTGTCCCCCCTGACACCTGTGCCATGTTCCGATATCCATTCTTCCATGAGTACACTTAAACGTAGTACACTATCCGCAAGTGCGCTAATTTTCAGTTTTCAGTGTTGTTCCAAATCGAATACTCCGTGGTGCATTAACCGGAAACTACGATCACGACTGCCGCCGCGGCTCCTCCCCCGCAATAAACACCCCGCTTTGAACGGTGAACTCTTTACGCCTAGCACCTATAAAAAGCTATAAAAACTACAAAATGACTATTTATGTAGGCTATGTGGAAAATGCGCCGACTTTGGCTCAGCCTGGCTCCGCCCTCTTCCGCTACGTAGCTAAGATGGCTGCCGTTGAGCACGAAAAGTGTACATCGCCACGCACTTCGCGATTTGACCGTTTTGAGTACACCCTCCGGGTCCTTTCAGTACACTTATTTTCGCCCTGATCTGAATCGGAGCGCCCTTCGTACGCAAACTTAGGCCAGTAAGTACGGATAGTATGGATACTGGAACACAGCACTGACCTCCGTCCCCCCTGACCTCTGTGACCCCTGACCCCTGACCTCGGTCTCTCCCCATAGGCTGGACCGACGCTGGGTCACCTGGCATCACTTCATGAAGGAACATGCCCACCTGGACGCCTGGCTTCGATTGGCCGAGCAGGCGGCCGGAACCTGCAGCTCCGCCCATGTGACCTACGACACGGCCAAGGATAGGCTGAGGACGGTGGAGGTGTGTGTGTGTGTGTGTGTGTGTGTGTGTGTGTGTGTGTGTGTGTGTTGTATTTTGCGTGTGTGTGCTAATATGTGTGTGTGTGTGTGTGTTATAATGTTTGTGTGTGTGTTGTATTTTGTGTGTGTGTGTGTGTGTGTGTGTGTGTGTGTGTGTGTGTGTGTGTGTGTGTGTGTGTGTGTGTGTGTGTGTGTGTGTGTGTGTGTGTGTGTGTGTGTGTGTGTGTCTTCCAGAGGCTGCAGTATGAAGCTGGTCTCAGACTGGTTGACCTGGACGTCCTGACCAATCAGAGCCGGGGTCTGGGCCGTGAGTTCCGCGGCGCCGTGCGGTCCCGCCTCCTGGGGATGACCCGGGACGCGGCCCGCCGCTGGGACGCCCTGGCCGCCGCCCTGCAGGGCCACGCCCGCGGGCTGCAGGTACGGGCCCCTCAGAATGCGGGTTCTCAACTAGCGGCCCCAGAGCCACTGGGGGCCCTCAACCAGCGGCCCCAGAGCCACTGGGGGCCCTCAACCTGCGGTCCCAGAGCCACTGGGGGCCCTCAACCTGCGGCCCCAGAGCCACTGGGGGCCCTCAACCTGCGGTCCCAGAGCCACTGGGGGCCCTCAACCTGCGGCCCCAGAGCCACTGGGGGCCCTCAACCTGCGGCCTAATGTTGTTTTTGGCGGCCTGTTTTAATTTTGGTTTTATTCTAGTCTTTCTCTCAAGCTGTCATTTTAGTTTTTATTAGTTTTAGTCACGTTCATACTCTTTTCAGTCTAGTCAAGTTTCAGTCGACTAAAAGTCTGAGCATTTTAGTCTTATTTAAGTCAGAAATATCCATGACTATCTAGTTTTAGTCAAAGCAGATTGTATTAGTTACTTTTTTGTAATGCAATTCTATTTAACTCAGTCAATATAGTATAAGTAGGCTACCTAGTAGTATTGACAAAACCAACATTTTATTTTTTGCCAAACCCATTTCAGAATTCAAACAAGATAATCTTATTATTATATTATTGTTACCTTTATAGACTCAAGAATACATCCATTCCAGACATGGAAGACACTCTGATATGAATTTACAACGTATTTATTTTACCAACCAAACATGTTCCTTCCACATTAGAACGGCGAATTCCGACACTGAAAACGATACTTTTCAAAAAAACACTACGTTGTAGTGTGGTCAGGGTAGACGGAGGCTTTCAGATACGATGGCGTTCGGTTGCCATGACACTGCCATGACGCCGCCACAAGCTTGCGCTCATCTAAAAAAAAAAATGGCAGGGGAAATGGAAATGATGATTCCTCTGTGCAATGTACTATGTATCTTCAGTTAAAAGATGTACGTTTTTATATTTACCCGGATTAGTGTGGACAGGGCCTTACGTTTTCATTAAAGGTCCCATGACATGCTATTTTATGTATTCTTTAATATAGGTATTAGTGGGCAACTAACACAGTATTCAAAGACGTTCCTGAAATTCAGCCGTGGTGCAGAGTTACAGCCACTCCGAGCCAGTCGCACATTGAGCTTCCCCCAAATGCGCTGTTTCGGTGGGCGTGTCAAGGAGGAGGGTGGGGGTGTGGCCCTGAGCAGCTTGCAGCCAGGAACGGTACCATGCGCTCTGTTTACAGTGGATGTATCGCAATGGCGAGGCGCACACAGCCTTTAGCCGTGTTCTGTAAATATTCTAGAACACACGGGAGTCCTGGAGCTCTATATCTAAATATTATCATATAGCCTACACAGATATCTATATCATATAATACATATTATCACGGCCAAAAGCTGTGTGAGCCGATATTCCGACGTTCCTGGTTCTTCAACGTCCACATCAATGTGAATACACACACTGTAACGCAAGTGTTTCTTGTCGGTTCTTTGACGTGTCTTGTATTTCCACAACGAGACTGTCGTGGGGGTTATCTGAGCCATGGTTGAGAAGGAATTGGGGGAAAGGAACTTTGGTTTGACTCGCTGAAGTAGGCTACATTAACTGCGACATGCCGCGAGGCACCATCGCCCGGCAGCGGGCAGCCGGCAGCAGGCAGCGCGCAGTTCAGTCGACTTCAGGTTGATGTGAAAGTGGAAGAACCAGAGACGTCGCAGAACCCGTCAAAGTCGTTTGTGATTCATAATATCGTCTGGAGGCGCACACAATATGTTATATGATATAGATATCTATGTATTATATGATATTATTTAGATATAGAGCTCCAGGACTGTAACGCAAGTGTTGTACACTTCCTTGTTATTTGGATAACCGTTCTGCTGTTGGTGTGATGGCGCATAACGCGTCGGACTCTCGTCTCTGGTATTTCTACAACGAGACTCGTATTGGGGGTTATCTCAGCCAAAGTTGAGAATGAATTGGGGGGAAGGAACTTTGGCTTTGACTCCCTCAAGAACATGAACCACGACATGGAGGAGAAAGGGATTGTTGGCGGCGAATGTCTCCCGCTTGAGCCCCGCTGAGGGACCACCGCCGGAGGCGGAGGTGCCTAAGCGCTGCCCGGCAAAGATCCCTTTCTCCTCCTTGTCGTGGTTCATGTTCTTGACTTGAGGGAGTCGAAGCCAAAGTTCTTTCCCCCCAATTCATTCTCAACCTTGGCTGAGATAACCCCCAATACGAGTCTCGTTGTAGAAATACCAGAGACGAGAGTCCGACGCGTTATGCGCCAAATAACAAGGAAGTGTACAACACTTGCGTTACAGTCCTGGAGCTCTATATCTAAATAATATCATATAATACATAGATATCTATATCATATAATATATTGTGTGCGCCTCCAGACGATATTATGAATCACAAACGACTTTGTCGGGTTCTGCGACGTCTCTGGTTCTTCCACTTTCACATCAACCTGAAGTCGACTGAACCGCGCGCTGCCTGCTGCCAGCTGCCCGCTGCCGGGCGATGGTGCCTCGCGGCAACCGGCGGCATGTCGCAGTTCATGTACTTCAGCGAGTCAAACCAAAGTTCCTTTCCCCCAATTCCTTCTCAAACATGGCTCAGATAACCCCCACGACAGTCTCGTTGTGGAAATACAAGACACGTCAAAGAACCGACAAGAAACACTTGCGTTACAGTGTGTGTATTCACACACACACATGTGGCGCTCGCACGGTCGAGTCTCATTGGCGGGCCAACGTCTCTGGGCGGGCCAGGCAGAGTAAGGGGAGGAGCCGAGATTCCTCATGACGTCATGAGCACAGACATTCCAAATCAGCGCGCTTGAGCCTCCGTTTTTTCAAAGGCGAGCAGAACAGCTAGTGCTCGTTTTACACCAAACGCAAGTTTTAGCCACTGGGGGACCATAGGCAGGCTAGGGGAACTCATATTTATGTTAGAAAACCTCACAAAGTGAGATTTTCATGTCATGGGACCTTTAATGCTACCACCACAGCTGCGTCTTGTGAATCTAAATAGTGCCGCGACGAGCGGGGATTCAGGAAGTAACGTAACCTGATACAGCCCCAGAAATAAAAAAAATTAAAAAAAATTCTCGACTAGTTTTGGTCAACGAAAATGAAGAGACATTTTCGCAGAGTATTATTTTGTAAAACACATTAGTCTCGTTTTTATTCGTCAACAATATTGCATTATGTATTTAATTATAGTTATTGTCACATGACCAGCATTTACGTTGCGTCTCGTCTTGTTTTCCTCACGTGATTAAGGGTCGTTGACGACGATATTTAGTCATAATTTTCGTTGACAAAAGCAACACTACTGCGGCCCCAGAGCCACAGGGGGCCCCAGAGCCACTGGGGGCCCTCAACCAGCGGCTCCAGAGCAACGGGGGGCCCCAGAGCCACTGGGGGCCCTCAACCTGCGGCCCCAGAGCCACTGGGGGCCCTCAACCTGCGGCCCCAGAGCCACTGGGGGCCCTCAACCTGTGGCCCCAGAGCCACTGGGGGTTCTCAACCTGCGGCCCCAGAGCTGCTGGGGTCCAGGTTCTCAACCTGCGGCCCCAGAGCCACTGGGGGCCCTCAACCTGCGGCCCCAGAGCCGCTGGGGGCCCGGGTTCTCAACCTGCGGCCCCAGAGCCGACGGGGGGCCCGGGTTCTCAACCTGCGGCCACAGAGCCGCTGGGGGCCGCCTCATCTGACATCGGGGTCATGGCAGATTGCAGACAAGGATTCTTGGTTCTAATCTAAATATTTCAGAGGAGTGAAATCATGTCGGGAACACTATGACCTTTGACCTCAGTAGTACTCGTGGCGTCCCAGAGTTAACGGGTAATTATCCGCGTTCTTCTGTGGCAGAGTGTTGTGTCCGAGAGGGAGGAGTTTGAGGCGGAGGGGGCGGAGCTAGGCCTGTGGTTGGCTGACCTGGACGCCCGTCTGTCTGAGCTGGACCACCAGACGGGAAACAGCCGCAGCAAGATGAAGGAACTGCAGGTGAGATGAGGACTCAGGAGTGTTTGAAGCGTCATGTGATTCAGCTCACCTGGCATCACAACTGCACTTACGTCGCCATGGAAACAATATGGCTGTTATTCAGGAAGGTGTGTGTGTGTGTGTGTGTGTGTGTGTGTGTGTGTGTGTGTGTGTGTGTGTGTGTGTGTTCAGGCGTGTGTGTGTGTGTGCTCTATAATGTGTATGCGTGTGTGTGCGTGTAGTAATTCCAGGCCTGTGTGTGTGTGCTCTATAATGTGTGTGTGTGTGTGTGTGCAGTCGTTCCAGGTGTGTGTGTGTGTGTGTGTGTGTGTGTTTGTGTTTGCAGTCGTTCCAGGCGTGTGTGTGTGTGTGCTCTGTAATGTGTGTGTGTGTGTGCAGTCATTCCAGGCGTGTGTGTGCGTGAGCTCCCAGCGTGTCGGCGTGCTGCTCGACCGCGGGGAGACCATGATGCAACGCTGCGCGCCCGGCGACGCCCAGGAAGTAGAATCCTCTCTGCTCCGCCTCCTGCAGCGCCTCACCTCCACCTTCAGCCGCATCACCTCCACCCACCGACGGCTGCTCAGCATGAGACTGGTACCTGTCTGTCTCACCGACCTGTCTGTCCCTCTGACCTGTCTGTCCCTCTGACTGACCTGTCTGTCTGTCCTTCTTACTGACCTGTCTGTCTCTCTGACTGACCTGTCTGTCTCTCTGACCGACCTGTCTGTCTCTCCAACCTGTCTGTCTCTCCAACTTGTTTGTCCCTCTGACCGACCTGTCTGTCCCTCTGACCGACCTGTCGGTCTCTCTAACCGACCTCTCTGTCTCTCTAACCGACCTGTCTGTCTCTCTGACCGACCTGTCTGTCTCTCTGACCTACCTGTCTGTCTTTCTAACCAACATGTCTGTCTCTCTAACCTACTTGTCTGTCTCTCTAACCAACCTGTCTGTCTCTCTGACCAGCCTCTCTCTCTAACCTATCTGTCTGTCTCTCTAACCGGCCTGTCTCTCTAACCGGCCTGTCTGTCTCTCTGACCAACCTCTCTCCAACCAACCTGTCTGTCTCTCTAACCTGTCTGTCTGTGTGCAGGTGTTTGAGGACGACTGCCTCCTGTCTCCTGCTCCGGACTCCGGCTGTCCTTCTGAGTCTCTGCTGGAGGAGGAGGGAGCGCTTGATACACCCCGCCTGGACCTCGCTACCTCCTCCCTCCACCCCCTCCCAACCTCCACCCTCCCCGCCTCCCCCCTCCACCCCCTCCCTACCTCCACCCTCCTGTCTCCTGAGCTCGGTAGGTGTCGGTCTGAAGCAGGAAGCAACAAGCGCTCCCAAACTTCGATTCTCATTCTTCTCTCAACCAATCACAGAGCTCGAACACAACGTCACTTCCTGCAGGGAGCCTACCCATGAGCACCTGGGGCTGGAGTGGGACCCCTCGGTGGACGTCGGCCCCTCCGTAACCCACGGCAACGAAGACTCCTCCTACTTCAGCTTCAACACAGGTGGGCGGTCCCCACCTCCCAGCCAATCCCCGGCCAATCTCGTGTGTGTGTGTGTGTGTGTGTGTGTGTGTGTGTGTGTGTGTGTGTGTGTGTGTGTGTGTGTGTGTGTGTGTGTGTGTGTGTGTGTGTGTGTGTGTGTGTGTGTGTGTGTGTGTGTGTGTTACAAAGTCACTGATGTACTTTTCATTTGAAATAAACTTTTGCATCCCATAATATCAAGCATTTTAAGATATTGTAAATGTATTTTTTAAGTGTGGGTGTGTGTGTGTGCGTGTGCTTGTGTGTAGGAGTGTGTCCTAGGTCCTTGTCTCCCTCCAGGGGGGAGGGCCGATGGCCCCGCCCCCGGTCTGATGTCTTCGATGACGTCACCAACCAGGAAGTGGACTCTGTGAGTTCTGGAATTTTGTTTTCCCACAGAAGTCACACACACACACACACACACACACACACACACACACACACACACACACACACACACACACACACACACACACACACACACACACACACACACACACACACACTCTCTTTGTGATCAGATGCATTAGAGTTAATCTTGTGGTAGAGGGAGGGTATGGGGGTGAAGAGGGGAGCTGAACTTCAGTTGAACTCCTCTGTGTCTCTCTCTCTCTCTCTCTCTCTCTCTCTCTCTCTCTCTCTCTCTCTCTCTCTCTCTCTCTCTCTCTCTCTCTCTCTCTCTCTCTCTCTCTCTCTCTCTCTCTCTCTCTCTCTCTCTCTCTCTCTCTCTCTCTCTCTCTCTCTCTCTCTCTCCTTCTCTCTGTCTCTGTCTCTGTCTCTCTCTCTCTCTCAGACCCCGTTCTGAGCACTGTTGATGATGATGATGAACATCATGTGTTGATTGCTTTGGCCTAGGGAGGCTGAACTTGTTTTCCTCCTCAGATACCCGACCGACAGGTCTGTGAGCCAATCAGCTTCAACGGTGGCCGGGTGAGGGCGTGGCTCGGCTTCCAGAGCTCCACCCCCTCACGGAGTACTTCCTGTTCCAGAGGCGTCCAGACCGACGGCCAGTCGCTTTCTTGTCGCCATGACAACCGCTCCCCGCGTGACGATGCGCTCCCTTCTGGCCCCGCCCACCGGCGTGCCCTCAGATCACCTGACCCCAGGACGCCCCAAAGGGATTGGATGATGTACAGCTGTCAATCAAGCAACAAGGTGAGTTTGGTATTAACATGAGTAGCAAGAGAGAGGCGATGAGGTCATCACTGTAATGTGTGTGTGTGTGTGTGTGTGTGTGTGTGTGTGTGTGTGTGTGTGTGTGTGTGTGTGTGTGTGTGTGTGTGTGTGTGTGTGTGTGTGTGTGTGTGTGTGTGTGTGTGTGTGTTTCAGTCTAAAGTAGACCCATTGTCTTCTGACACCCAGGATAGTACTCCACACACTCCTCAGAGGTGAGCTCACTCACTCACTCACTCACTCACTCACTCACTCACTCACTCACTCACTCACTCACTCACTCACTCACTCACTCACTCACTCACTCACTCTCTAACACAAACTCTCTTTAAAGGCTTCTCGTGCTCCTCCACAATAAAAGCTCCAGGCCCCGGGGCCTCTCCTCTCTCGGCGGCCCGCCCTTCCTCTACCTGCTCCTGGCCGTGGCTCTAACTCTACTGGCCTGTCTGCTCTGGGGCCTCCTGGAGACACCATGTCACCGTGGCAACAGGTTCCCGCCAGGCAGGCTGGCACTGACGTACGTCAACGGACCCCCGCCCACGTAGAGGAGACAACCAATCAGGCGTCCCCTCACATCTGGGTGAAGAGCTGTCCTTCCAATCAGACGTCCCCTCACATCTGGGCGAAGACCTTCCCACCAATCAGACGCCCCCCTCACATCCTCACTGCCTGTTGGTCTAGGGGTGTCTGTGTGTCTGAACTGTCTGTGGGTCTAGGAGTGTCTGAACTGTCTGTGGGTCCAGGTGTGTCTGTGTGTCTGAACTGTCTGTGGGTCGAGGGGTGTCTGTGTGTCTGAACTGTCCGTGGGTCTAGGTGTGTCTGTGTGTCTGGGGGTCGAGGGGTGTCTGTGTGTCTGAACTGTCTGTGGGTCTAGGAGTGTCTGAACTGTCTGTGGGTCCAGGTGTGTCTGTGTGTCTGAACTGTCTGTGGGTCAAGGGGTGTCTGTGTGTCTGAACTGTCTGTGGGTCCAGGGGTGTCTGTGTGTCTGGGGGTCTAAGGCGTCCATCTGTCCACTAGAGGTGTGAGTCTCCTCAGGCCCGCTGAACTATCATCTAGTCATGTCCTCTCTGTAATCCCCACGTAATCCCAGGGATTATCAGTGCGTGAAATACCATATGTTGTCTGTCTTCATCCAACACCTCCACCAATCAGCACAGCAGGGGGCATCTGAGGACCTGGGAGAGGCCAGCGGCAGTAAGGCGCTGCTCTTCATAAACCTGCCATATTTCACAATCTATGATCCGATATCCTCTTCTTTTTTTTCTACGGTAGTTTCGGAAAAAACTATTTAATCATAGGGTATTTTTTGATACTGTATTTAATATTAATAATATCTATAACTGGCCTATTAAGGCCGGAGGTTCACCTCCAAAGGTCTTCTGTTAGTTAATCTGTGACGGGCAGCAAATAGTGAGTGAGTTAAAGAGACACTCACCTGCTGATCTGGGGTGTGTGTGTGTGTGTGTGTGTGTGTGTGTGTGTGTGTGTGTGTGTGTGTGTGTGTGTGTGTGTGTGTGTGTGTGTGTGTGTGTGTGTGTGTGTGTGTGTGTGTGTTCTAACGGAGTCACTGATGTCGGTGGGTATTGTGTACTTTTTGTATGCTTACACAAATGTAATGTTTAAAGACATACTTTTCATTTGAAATAAACTTTTGCAACCATTAATATGAAGCATTTTAATATATTGTGAATGTATTTTTGCTATTGGGGTATATCATTTGGGACCGTTTAAAACTCTCTCTCTCTCTCTCTCTCTCTCTCTCTCTCTCTCTCTCTCTCTCTCTCTCTCTCTCTCTCTCTCTCTCTCTCTCTCTCTCTCTCTCTCTCTCTCTCTGCTGGATTGTTCTCTCTAAATGAGGCTGTTATGTAGCACAGTCAGATGAGCGTGTGTGTGTGCGTGTGTGTGGGTGTGCGTGTTGGGGGGTGTGGGTGGCGTGCCGATCAGGGCGGCGCCCTCGTCTGGCGTGAGAAGCGACCGTGGAAGTTCAGACGTCCTGAATGAGGACGATTGTTTGACACGAGGAAAATGTCAGAGAGGAAAACCTGGAAAATCAAATTAGACGAGCACGAATCAGAGGAATTCAGAGCTAGAAGTCTGGAAGGATTCTCTCCGAGTGATGGGGGGGGGGAGGGAGAGAGGGGGGGGAGGGAGGGAGGGGAGGTAGAGAATGGGGGGGGAGGTAGAGCTAGGTGGAGAGCCAGAGAGAGGACGGAGACACAGAACCACCTGATGGAGTCTGAGGTGGCCTACTTCTCTGTCGGCTCCGCCCCATGTGACCCAGAAGTGGTTTGGTGGTGTGAACGGGTCCTATCTGGTTCCAGATCTGGTCCCAGATCTGGATCCTGGACCGCTGGGTCTACCAGAGCCTAGGCCCTCGTCAGATCTAGAGCGTTCTCACTTTGGTCCAATCAGATAAACGTCATGTGCTCATTGGTCAGAAACCCCTGGTCTGGCCCTGGGGGGTCCGGGGGTCTGGCCCCCAGAGCAGGGGGTCCGGGGGTCTGGCCCTGCAGGGGTCTGGCCCCCATTACAGGGGGACGGCCCCTCATATCAAACACTACTGGAGCATGATGTAACGATAGACCCAGAGGTTAGCTCTCAGGGTCCTGATCCATGATGTGACCCTAGACCCAGGGGTTAGCTCGGGGGTCCTGATCCATGATGTGACCCTAGACCCAGGGGTTTATGATGTGACCCTAGACGGTTAGCTCGGGGTTCCTGATCCATGATGTGACCCCCAGAGGTTAGCTCGGGGGTCCTGATCCATGATGTGACCCTACCCCCAGGGGTTAGCTCTGGGGGTCCTGATCCATGATGTGACCCTAGACCCAGAGGTTAGCTCTGGGTCTAGGGTCACATCATGGATCAGGACCCCCAGAGGTTAGCTCGGGGGTCCTGATCCATGATGTGACCCCCAGGGGTTAGCTCGGGGGTCCTGATCCATGATGTGACCCTACCCCCAGGGGTTAGCTCGGGGGTCCTGATCCATGATGTGACCCCCAGAGGTTAGCTCGGGGGTCCTGATCCATGATGTGACCCTACCCCCAGGGGTTAGCTCGGGGGTCCTGATCCATGATGTGACCCTACCCCCAGGGGTTAGCTCGGGGGTCCTGATCCATGATGTGACCCCCAGGGGTTAGCTCGGGGGTCCTGATCCATGATGTGACCCCCAGGGGTTAGCTCGGGGGGGGCCTGAGACTCTGAGCTCCCCTCAGGGGATGCCCAACACAGCGCTCCCCAGTGGTATGGTAGCATCTCCTATTAACTGGACTCTCGCTCTCAACTAGTCTGTCAGACAGATGCACTAAGCTGATCCCTGGGGTGCTGTTGGTAAACAGAGCTTATTATGGTCTGCATCGATCGCTGGACGACCCACCAGGGAATCCATCTTTGAGTGTGTGACACAGACAGTCTGCCTTCCAGAGACAGACAGACAGATGGACATTAGGAGGGGCAGACTGATTGATAGACAGGTGGAAGGATGGATGTTCCATTTCACATAGAGCTCATTTAGACCAACGTGTGTTCTCTATTTCATCTCCTTCTTCTCCTTCCTCTATTCCTCCCTCTTCCTTCCTCCCTTTCTCCCTTTCTCTCCCACCTAAATGCCTCCTCTAAGCCCCGCCTCTAGAACCCTACACACACACACCCACATGGCTCAGCCAATCAGGAGAGAGTGGAGGAGGAAACAACATCTACATGACAGGACTAGAGCAAGCTCCACCACCTCCTCCACCCAAACCTCCATCTGGGCTCCTCCTCCTCCACCTCCTCCTCCTCCTGCGCTCCTCCTCCACCAACTCCTCCTCCTCCTCCACCTCCTCCTCCTCCTGCGCTCCTCCTCCACCAACTCCTCCTCCTCCTCCACCTCCTCCTCCTCCACCCCCACCTCCTCCCCCTCATCCTCCCCCCCTCCTCCTCATCCTCCCCCCCTCCCCCTCCTCCTCCCCTCTCCCACCTCCTCCTCCCCCACCTCCTCCTCCTCCCCCTCCTCCTCCTCTCCTCCTCCTCCTCCTCCTCCCCCTCCTCCTCCTCCCCCCCTCCTCCTCCTCCTCCTCCTCCCCCACCTCCTCCTCCCCCACCTCCTCCTCCTCCCCCTCCTCCTCCTCTCCTCCTCCCCCTCCTCCTCCCCCCCTCCTCCTCCTCCTCCTCCTCCTCCTCCCCCACCTCCTCCTCCCCCCCTCCTCCTCCCCCCCCTCCTCCTCCCCCACCTCCTCCTCCTCCCCCACCTCCTCCTCCTCCTCCTCCTCCTCCTCCTCCTCCTCCCACTGATCCCTCAGCACCAGGGTGCAGCCCCCCCCCCCCCCTCCCCGGTGAGGGGGCGAAACCAGACTTCATCCACTCAGTCCACATCATCCCTCCATCATCCATCATCCCTCCATCATCCATCATCCCTCCATCCATCATTCCTCCATCCATCATTCCTCCTCCATCATCCATCTTGTTTTCCAGGAGGGGAGGGGCTTGAGGTCGCCTGGTTGATTAGATCATCTTTCATCCTTATTGGCTAAGGGTTGACATGGCAACAACACTGATTGAGCCAGTTTACTC
>NC_044063.1:1844289-1854289 GCF_902167405.1 Gadus morhua
CCTCTTTCCTCTCGCCTCCCCCTCTCTCTCCAGGAGCGAGTGAGGAGGAAGCATAGGATGAACTCCATGACCTGAGAGTTCAGAGTCCTACGCCCGACCAGAGAAGAGAGACCGGAGAGAGAGACCGGAGAGAGAGACCGGAGAGAGAGCCTGGGACTGAAGGGGCTCCTATTCGCTTCATTCTTAACTTTCTGTTTTCAAAATGGCGGCAACTGAAGCCAGCGCGGCTCCGGTTGTCCAGGAAGATGGAAAGGCGGCAGAAACCACGGCAACAGAGCAGGAAACCAAGGCAACGGAAGCGGAGCCGGTTGTCCCCGCCCCCTCAGAGACTGTGAGCGACGAGAAGGCGGGAAAGGATGGGGAGGTCGCCGCCGGCAACGCCACAGAGAACAAGGAGACGGTGGCCAACGACACGGCAGCGGGAGGAGGCGAAGAAGGAGCAGGTGAGGAGGCCCCCCCCTCCTCAGAGAACCCCCCCTCCTCCACAGAGCCCAAGACCTCCTTCCTCGACTCCTTCCTGAACAAGAGCGGCCTGGGCAAGGTGATGAGCAGGAAGAAGAAGGAGGAGGAGCCCGGAGCCGACAAGGAGCCGGAGAAAGGAGAGGAGGCAGCGCCGGGGGCCGAGGGAGGGGCCGAGGAGAACGGGGAGAAGGGGGAGGAAGAGGAGAAGAAGGAGGAGGAGGAGGAGGAGGAGGAGAAGAAGGAGGAGGAGAAGAAGGAGGAGAAGAAGGAGGAGAAGGCCAGGTCCTCCGTGAGGGACATGATCCGTAACCCGGTGGCCCGCATGTTCTCCCACCGCAGCACGGACAAGAAGGAAGGAGGCGCAGAGGACGCGCAGCCCAAAGGCCTGACGGTCCGCTCCCGGTCCCTGGACCGCCTGGAGCCCCCAGAGGAGGCCCCGGCCGCCTCCTCCTCCGACGCCCCGCCCCCCGAGGGAGGCGCCGAGGAGGAGCAGAAGGCCTCCGCCGCCGCCGCCACCTCCTCCACCAAGCACATGAAGCGCTGGCACTCCTTCAAGAAGCTGATGGCGCAGAAGGCCCACAGGAAGGGCGGGGCGGGCTCGGTGGGGGAGGAGGTGAGGGAGGAGGAGGGGGAGGGCGGGGGCGACTCCTCCACCCTGGACTCTAAGGATTCGGGGCAGAAGCGCTGGAAGCTGAAGCGGTCCTGGACCTTCCAGGGCCTGAAGAGGGACCCCTCCATGGTGGGGCTGAGCAGCAAGGCCAAGGAGCCGGAGGAGCCCCCCGCCGAGGGGGAGGGCGCTGAGGGGGAGGGCGGGGAGGGGGCCGAGGAGAAGGTCGACGGGGAGGAGGAGGCCCCGGGGGAGGGCGGCGAGGAGAAGGAGGCGGGGGCGGAGGAGGCCAAGGCGGAGGGCGGGGCGGAGGAGAAGGCGGGGGCGTCGGGCGGGACGGTCGGCCAGCACGCCAACGAGATCTGGACCTCCTTCAAGAAGCGCGTCATCCCCAAGTCCAAGCGGCCCGCCGCGGAGAGCGCCCCCGCAGGAGAGGAGGAGCCCGCCGCCACCGCCGCCGCGCCAGCAGGTGAGGAGTGATGACCACGTTACCACGGCGACAGGAGTCTAACCTGTGGGCTCACACACAGCACCTCCTCATCTGTGGTCTGTTACACCACCTTTACACATAGAGAGGAATGCACCATCTCTACACCACCTTTACACATAGCGAGGAATGCACCATCTCTACACCACCTTTACACATAGAGAGGAATGCGCCATCTCTACACCGCCTTTACACATAGAGAGGAATGCACCATCTCTACACCACCTTTACACATAGAGAGGAATGCACCGTCAGATATCTACACCACCAATCTGAAATGCTATTCAAAGAGTTGAATTCAAAACATAAAGATTCAGATGACTTTGGTTTCAGTATGATAGTTCAACGTACCTTAAGGCAGAGATCTGCTTCCATATTCCTGAATGTTATGAAATGTTATGACAAGCTCCCTGTCCTCGACCTGGACTAGTCCTGACCCTAACCCAGGACCCGGACTACAGACCCACCCATAGTCCTGACCCTAACCCAGGACCCGGACTACAGACCCACCCATAGTCCTGACCCTAACCCCGGACCCGGACTACAGACCCACCCATAGTCCTGACCCTAACCCAGGACCCGGACTACAGACCCACCCATAGTCCTGACCCTAACCCCGGACCCGGACTACAGACCGACCCATAGTCCTGACCCTAACCCAGGACCCGGACTACAGACCCACCCATAGTCCTGACCCTAACCCAGGACCCGGACTACAGACCCACCCATAGTCCTGACCCTAACCCAGGACCCGGACTACAGACCCACCCATAGTCCTGAACCTAACCCCGGGCCCAAACTAGTCCTGACCCTGACCCTAATCCGTCTCCCTGCCCCTAACCCTGACCTGTCTCCCTGACCCGTCTCCCTGACCCGTCTCCCTGACCCTGACCTGTCTCCCTGCCCCCAGGTGAGGAGGCTGAGGAGGGGAAGTGTGCGACGGCCAAGCGCTCCAAAATCGGCCGCGCCATGTCCCTGAAGAACTTCATCATGAGGAAGGGCAAGACCTCCAGCGTGGAGCTGGGCGAGGGCGCCAAGGAGGAAGGGGGCGAGGGCAAGGAGGAGGAGGGAGGAGACACCGCCGCCAAGGAGGGGGAGGAGCCAGCGGTCGCCGGAGAGGCGGTCCCCGCGGCGGCGGCGGAAACCAACGACGCGCCCGCGTCAGCGGAGCAGGCGGCCGACGAGGCGGCTAAGGAGGCGGAGCCGGCCAAGGAGCTGGAGCCGGCCAAGGAGGCGGAGCCCGAGAAGCCGGCGAAGGCGTCCGAGACCCCGGTGACCAACGGGGAGAACGGCTGCACCAACGGCGACGAGCACGGGACTCACAATCACCATGACGACGAGCGGGAGGCGGAGCCCAGCCCGATGAAGAAGGGCAAGGAGGAGCCTAAGGCCCAGATCATCAGCAGCAGCGCGCCCCTCAGCGGTGAGTCCCGGCGCCGCCGTCCCGGCGCCGCGCCCCGCCCGGCCCACGCCCAGACCCGGGGGGAGGGGGCGGCGTCCGGGGGAGGGGCCGATACGGAGTCATGCGGGGAGGGAGGGGAGGAGGAGAACGGGGAGCGCATGGTGAAGAGGGCGCTACGGGAGGTGGCGGCGGCCATTGTACAGGATGTGATGTCAGCAGCCGCGGAACAGCTAGAGCAGGGGCCGAGATGTCATGTGATGAGCCGTGATGTCATGTGATGAGCCGTGATGTCATGTGATGAGCCGTGATGTCATGTGATGAGCTGTGATGTCATGTGATGTCAGTGGACTGAACACAGTCACTTACACACAGACACACGCACTTGGCACGCACAAACACACACACTCACTTATATACACACACACACACGCACACAAAGACACATGCAGTTCTCCCCGCAGACTGAAAATCAAGCTACACCTAAAGCACAGATTGAAACATAACTTAACCCACAAGCACATTTCTACTTTTATAAAGTACTACTTCAAAACATCTTGTGTGACCTTTACTTAAATGTCTTCTGCCAGGACGACCTGGCCAGAAACACACAAAAACATAAACACACACAAACAAAATACCTCAGAATAAACATAAACACACACAAATACTACTTAACACACAAACACTACTTCAAGATGTTCATAAACACACACATATTACTTAAACACACACACAAACCACCTAAACACACACACACACTCAATACCTGAAAATATACATAAACACACACATATACAACTTAAACACACGCACACACTTTCAAAATGAACATAAACACACACACATACTACTTACACACACACATACACACACTCACTCAGTACTTCAACATGTACATACACACGGACACAGAAAGAGGTTAAGTCATTGAGTATTTAAATTAACATTTCAAAGAACTCATTGGCTCTCGAGTGACTCTCACACGCTGCCCGCGCAAAAAACCAGACTGCGTCACACAGGGCAGACCTGGTGCCTAGATGGACCAATCAGACCGACTTCACTATCATACCATACATACTGACTTCACTATCATACCATACATACTGACTTCACTATCATACCATACTGACTTCACTATCATACCATACTGACTTCACTATCATACCATACATACACATTTATGTGTCTGTGTGTGAGTCTTTGTTTGTGTGAGTCGGTTTGTGCATGTGTTTGTGTGTGTGTGTGTGTGTGTGTGTGTGTGTGTGTGTGTGTGTGTGTGTGTGTGTGTGTGTGTGTGTGTGTGTGTGTGTGTGTGTGTGTGTGTGACGTGTGTGTGTGTGTGTTGTGTGTGTACACATTACGGTCAGAAACCCAAACCTCTGTTGGCATAGCCTAGCTTAGCATAGCCTGGCATAGCAAAGACTATTAGCATATCACCATACAGATTTGTGTCTAGCACGTGTTTGAAGAGCCTAGCAAAAGGATAGCCTAGCACCACTCTAGCTAGCTAGCTAGCAGTGAGCTAACACCGCTGTTTATCCTGTGATGGGGCTCTTAAATTTATGCTCTATGCTATATGCTAGCTACGCACTAGCACTTCATTAGTGTATTAGGCCTCCAGAGAGTTAGCCTACTAGCTCTAACTAGCTATAGCTTTGCTACTTAACCCCCTGCGTCCTGATGAGGAAAGCTGGTTTAATGACCAACAGCAGCGCTGAGTCCATCAAGGGATTAGCAGTGAATCAAAGCGCTACAGCGCTAAAGCTAGCTCCCCCTAGCCACTCAGCCGTAGGCTCCATTAGGCAGGCGCTAAAGCTAGCTCCCCTAGCCACTCAGCCGTAACAGTGCTAAAGCTAGCTCCCCTAGCCACTCAGCCGTAGGCTCCATTAGGTAGGCGCTAAAGCTAGCTCCCTTAGCCACTCAGCCGTAACAGCGCTAAAGCTAGCTCCCCTAGCCACTCAGCCGTAGGCTCCATTAGGCAGGCGATAAAGAGTAGAGATGAACACGAGCTAGGGGAGAGAACTGAACCAAAAAGCCAAAGCATTAAGGAGAAACACTTGCGCTGACATGGTACATGTCTGCACCTTATAAACGTTGAGGTTTCAGTGCATTGTGGGTACAGGAACAGGAAGACACACGAAAACACAAAGATGGATCACATGTCTTCACATTATAGGTCTCTACTAGCTGAACACATGTGGTGGCTGGTTAAAAGTGTTCCAAAGGTCTTCCTTGTGTGTTGATGTTGTGCTCGTTCTTAGTTCACATCTATTTCTAACCTGTGTTTTGTTTGCGTGTTTTAAATAATTGATGTAAAGATACTTGTCACACATTTATCAACCCAAGTGTTTGCACTAAACACAGGCAATAACCCTTTTTGTTTAAATATAAGTTATGATTGTCTTCATTATTATCATTATTATTATATTTTTCCCGATACATATTTTAATATATTTTCAATCTCTTCTGTTATTATTTACCAGACCAAAAGGCGGGAAACGTGTGAGGCTACAAAGAGGATTAAAACGGCCGGGATTCGCTGAGCAAGGATCTCTGGCCCCGCCCCTATACCCCGCCCCCTCGGCCCGCCACCCCTCCTCCCTCTGAATATACAGGAGTAATCATGTAAACGCCACTGGTCGTCATGGTGACAGAGATGCAATCCATGTAGATGAAGAAAAAAATGAAAGAAATACTCAGAAAGCAATAATTCAACCATCCCTCCCTCCCTCCCTCCCTCCCTGCCTCCCTCCCTGTCTCCCTGTCACCCCCCTCCCAGTCCCCCTCCGTCCCTCCCTCTCTCCCTCCCTCCCTGTCTCCCTCCCTCCCTGTCTCCCTCCCTACCCCCTTTCCACCCGACCATCCATGTACATTTGATTTGTATTTTCTTTGTATCATTTCTTGCTTGTCTAGTGAGATTTTATATTTGTCTACGAGAAGAAGAAGAAGAAGAAGAAGAAGAAGAAGAAGAAAAATGTAAAAAACCTGAATCATTCCGGCTCGCGGTTCGCCGGAGCAGGAGCCGGGCGAGAGAGAGACTGTTAGTTTTCTATCGGAGGCCATTTTGCTTTGTAGCCCCTGACCCCAGTAGATGTTTGATGGAGTGCTCCATGGTCACGACGGTATAACCTGCCCTCGGGCCCGCTGACCCCTGACCCCTCCCATGGAGTGTGACGTCACACTGCCAACTCTGTGTTCAATGTTTTTAGACTGTTAAAATTAAATTGTGTACATGAAGGAAGAAAAAAAGAGAACCAGTACCATAACATATGGAAAGTAAGATGTTTTTTTGTTACTTTGTGGTTTTGTTTTTTAAAAACACATCTCACCGTATCACGGTCTGAGGATTTACTGTAATGACAAAAAAAAAACAATGTTTTGTTGGTCAAGTTTTCACATGTTCGCTAGCAAATTGTCCCCAAAAAATAAGTACAATAAAGATTCCAATCGAACGACGAGCTAGGAGTGATCTGTGTCGTGTTTTATCTGGACCGGGAGGAAGGAACATTAATCTGTGTATTGATAATCTCATCCGTTACGTAACGCTGGAATATCAGCAGCCCTCGTGGTGTTCCACATCACTCTCTCTGATTCAGACTCAAAGGGTTCAAAATTTAAGTTTGTTTTAATATAATAATTCAGTTATAATAATTCAAACCAAAACTTTCTAAAGTGTTTTTTAGTCCTTCTGATAATTCAGACTCAAATGTTTTGTTTTGATCGAATCCTGATAATGAGTTTAAGCCTCTGAGCCAACGGGGTGCTAATGACGTCCATGACGTCATTTCCTCCCTGTCTCCGTGGTGATCAGAGCCCCCGGTATGGTACGAGGGCCTCAAGTCGTTTAGGAAGCCCATTCTCTCCCTGTCAGCGTCGGCATGCATTAATATGATATCCCATCATTCATAACTCGTTTAGTTTAGTCTGATTGAACCGGTCTGCCTTGTGTGGACGCTGGTAAACGCGTCGCTAGAGGTGAACCCCGCCCCCTGCTGCCCCCCCTCCGCTAAACCCCGCCCCCGGCTACTCCCCCTCCGCTAAACCCCGCCCCCTGCTGCCCCCCTCCGCTAAACCCCGCCCCCTGCTGCCCCCTCCGCTAAACCCCGCCCCCTGCTGCCCCCCGTCTGCTGAACCCCCCCCTGCTGCCCCCCCACTGCTAAAGCCCGCCCCCTGCTGCCCCCTCCTCTAAACCCCGCCCCCTGCTGCCCCCCCCCTCTGCTAAACCCAACTCAAATAGCGAGCATACTGTCCTCTTGTCTGGCCAAATCTCACGGATTATGTTATTACAGCGTTAATACCAGTGTCCTGGCACACACACACACACACACGAACACACACACACGAACACACACACACCCCACACACTGACACTCACACACACACACGCACGCACACACACACACTCACCCCACACACTGACACTCACACACACAAACACGCACACACACACACACACACTCACGCACACACACACACACACACACACACACACACCCCACACACACACACCCAGACCCACACCCACAAACACACACTGACACACACACACACACACACACACACTCACACACACACACACACACACACACACACACACACACACACTTCCCGGAGGGGGAGGGGTCTAAATCCTCTTTGTAGGAAGGAGATAAAGTGATAAATAGAGTGATAGAGATATCAGGATAGAGTGATATATAAATAGAGTGATAGAGATATCAGGATAGAGTGATATATAAATAGAGTGATAGAGATATCTGGATAGAGTGATATATATATAGAGTGATCGAGTAGTGGGAAGAATATAACGAAAACAGCAGAATATATAGTTGTTATGAATCCTCTTTATTTACAATTCACGCAAGATCAAATGATTGTACAAACGTTGTGCAACGGTCTGTCGTTCCTCTGCTGGGATCAGCCGGCCTGACACGGCCAGGTAAAAAACGATTCAAACAACAAGAAAAATAAATCCGAAGCAAAATAAAACCAAGGGGCGAAAAAGGACACAACACACAAACAGGGCAGGCAACAAACACACACTCACACACACACACACACACACACACACACACTCAGGACAGGCACACACACAAACAGGGCAGATAACAAACACAGGCACGGATGCATGAAGCTGGAGGAATCTGTGCTTTCACAGAAAACACAACAGAAAAGAGACGCGTGTGTGTGTGTGTGTGTGTGTGTGTGTGTGTGTGTGTGTGTGTGTGTGTGTGTGTGTGTGTGTGTGTGTGTGTGTGTGTGTGTGTGTGTGTGTGTGTGTGTGTGTGTCTGATGATTTACACAAACACACCTGAGCCAGAGGAGTCAGGCTCAGGTTGGGCGGGACAGCGTCATCACACCTCCTCCTGCGGTCTCCCCCCTCCCTCTCTCCCCCATCCTCCCTCCATCACCTATCTCTCCTCTATCATCTATCCCTCCTCCATCCCTCCTCTATCATCTATCCCTCCTCCATCCCTCCTCTATCATCTATCCCTCCTCTATCATCTATCCCTCCTCTATCATCTATCCCTCCTCTATCATCTATCCCTCCTCTATCCCTCCTCTATCATCTATCCCTCCTCTATCATCTATCCCTCCTCTATCATCTATCCCTCCTCTATCATCTATCCCTCCTCTATCATCTATCCCTCCTCTATCATCTATCCCTCCTCTATCATCTATCCCTCCTCTATCATCTATCCCCCTCTGGACTGTCAGAGTGCTCTCTGAAGTCTCCACCTCTACTCCATCTTGGACATCTCAAATTGGGTTGTCATGGTTTCCTGCGGACAGAGAGCACATGGAGATGCTGTGAGTCAGAGTCACCTGTTACCATGGATACTGGAGAATGAATGACTCCCAGCTAACCCCTTAGTGACCTGTCTCTGTACTGTCTAACCCCTACATACTCCTTAACGACCTGTCTCTGTACTGTCTAACCCCTACCTGCTCCTTAATGACCCGTCTCTGTACTGTCTAACCCCTACCTGCTCCTTAATGACCTGTCTATGTACTGTCTAACCCCTACCTGCTCCTTAATGACCTGTCTCTGTACTGTCTAACCCCTACCTGCTCCTTAATGACCTGTCTCTGTACTGTCTAACCCCTACCTGCTCCATAATGACCTGTCTCTGTACTGTCTAACCCCTACCTGCTCCTTAATGACCTGTCTCTGTACTGTCTAACCCCTACCTGCTCCTTAATGACCTGTCTCTGTACTGTCTAACCCCTACCTGCTCCTTAATGACCTGTCTCTGTACTGTCTAACCCCTACCTGCTCCTTAATGAAATGTCTCTGTACTGCCTAGCCCCTACCTGCTCCTTAATGACCTGTCTCTGTACTGTCTAACCCCTACCTGCTCCTTAATGACCTGTCTCTGTACTGTCTAACCCCTACCTGCTCCTTAATGACCTGTCTCTGTACTGTCTATCCCCTACCTGCTCCATAATGACCTGTCTGTGTACTGTCTAACCCCTACCTGCTCCTTAATGAAATGTCTCTGTATTGACTGTCTAACTCAAGTAGGTTAGATTTAAAAGCTAAAAGGCTAAAGTGCGAATTAATGAAGAATGTTAAATATGCTCATTATGCAGAAGTGGTGGCCAACAGGTTTTGATTAGCTGTCCATATAAACCAATCAGAGGCCCCGTCTCGTTGTCCTTTGTCCCGGTAGACAAGAGGAATGGGTGATGTCATCTTAACAAAGGATTCAGATCACTAAGACAACCGCGGTATAAACTTATTATAGTTATTAATACAAAGGCTTCGTCTTATCGCTGACCCTCATTTGAGTGTCTGAATATAAACTCAAATGATTTATACCATGTTCTAAACATGCAGGATGACCTGATGTAATAAAGAGAGCATAGGCCTACAGTATATAAATATATATTTAAAGCGTGCTGTATATGAAGACTGTTCCCCTTCCCCCCTACACGTGAGCTCCTCTATTGTTCTCCTTCCTACGTCACCATAACAACACGAGACAACATCCTGACGTAACCCGTGGTAACCGAGCGCCTGACGGTCCGCTGGCGCCCTCTG
>NC_044063.1:1884289-1889289 GCF_902167405.1 Gadus morhua
CTCATCCTGTACTCATAGCTAACACATTACAGAACCTCCTCCCTGACCACCTTGGCCTGGTTCCTGCGTGAACGTTCATGTGATGACTTGCTCAAGTCATTCATTCATTGATCATTAAAACGTCTTGGTTTGTATGTCTGCTTAATTCACGTGTCGGAGAGGATATCACGGCCAAGCACGACCTGAACACAACAACCACGAACTAAATAACGAATAGTTTGGTGTTGACGACCGAACTCCCAGCTGTTTGTGTTCGCACTGTGGGGGGGGGGGGGGGGCGTGTTGTGAAACGGGACAGCTTTGTGGTGGGGGACTGTTGAGGGAGTTTGCGATTTAATGATCAAGAATTCGTGATTGGTGACGTCAGAGAATAACAGGGGGAGGGGCGCGCCGTTCTGCCAAAATGTTGCGCGTTCACGAAAAAACCCAGCGCGCACAGCAGTGTGCGCAGGCGCAGTCTCTTTCTTCTCGTCACCGCGAACTTTCGGAGCGCTGCGGAGGAGGGAAAATACGTCATTAAAATCGGTAATTATTTCCTTCTCTCACACACGAAACAAAACACATCGAGGAGCAGACACGACCCTCCCCGGGATGCGTCTCAGTGCGTCGGGGGACGGGTCAGGGCTGAGGTTAGGACGGCGTCTGTGGCCACATTGCGGAGAACGACGAGCGATGTGAGGCTAGCCGACATTTCGCGTTCCTCGTAGAGCCCAGACCGGACCGGGTTCGGGGCCAGCCGCTCCCCGGTTCCCGGAGTCACGCAGGCGGGCAGCAGGCGGCGCCGTCCGCGCGGTATCCACGGTAACCCTCCGGTGGTACCGGGAGTGTTTAACCCCGGGTTTAACGGCGGATTTGACTGTTGTTTTGGTTGAAGAGTGGCGGAGCGGTAGCCCGAAATGGCGGAGCTCTAGAGGAGGAGAGCAACAAAGGGGCGCGGAGAGCGGCGCTGATTGGCCCGCTGCTATCACGTGGCAAACTGCGTGTCACGTGATCAAACGACGCGTTGTTATGAATGAGGATTTCGGGCTACTTGTGTTATTATTATATATTATTATACGCAAAGCTGTCATTAAATCCACATATGAGACACAGAACTCGCCGTAGCTCCAGGAGAGACTCTGGAATCTCCTAGTTGATGAGCTCATACCTCCAGGAGAGACGCTGATATCTCCTGGTTGGTGAGCTCGTAGCTGCAGGAGAGACGCTGGTATCTCCTGGTTGGTGAGCTCGTAGCTCCAGGAGTGACTCTGGTATCTCCTGGTTGGTGAGCTCGTAGCTGCAGGAGGGACTCTGGTATCTCCTGGTTGATGAGCTCATACCTCCAGAGCTGCGACCGCCAGGTTACCGTGGAAACAGACTGAATGATCATAACTTCAGATTTACATGAAGACAACTTGATTAATCCCATGAAGTGCGTTTAATGCCAGTCCACACGCTCGTCTTAAACACTGAAACCCTCCAGAGATCCACCAACGCAGCCACAGCCAGCAGCAGAAAGTACTATTAAAGATGGTTAGAGTTAATAAATAACCACGTTTTACTAAGTTCTGGTTTGGTCATTACTAGGCACTCACTGGTACTAGGCACTGGTACTAGGCACTAGTTCTAGAACTAGTACTAGGCACTACTAGTTCTAGAACTAGTACCTAGTACTAGTAGGTACTGGTACCTGGTGCTAGTGCCAGTACTTCTGTCAGCGTAGAGGTTCTGTAATGAGGCTCAGCTGGTTAACGTCGGGTTAGGGATACCCTAACCCTAACCAGACCCTCAGAGCTAAAGCAGTGTCCCCCCCCCCCCCCTCCAGGTGGTCCAGTCCAGAGACATCTCCCCGTGCGCTTCCCGGTGGTCCGGTCCAGAGACATCTACCCGTGCCCTCCCTCTCGGTGGTCTGGTCCAGAGACATCTACCCGTGCCCTCCCTCCCGGTGGTCTGGTCCAGAGACATCTACCCGTGCCCTCCCTCTCGGTGGTCTGGTCCAGATACATCTCCCCGTGCCCCCCCCTCTCGGTGGTCCGGTCCAGAGACATCTCCCCGTGCGCTTCCCGGTGGTCCGGTCCAGAGACATCTCCCCGTGCCCCCCCCCCCCCCCCCCTCCCGGTGGTCCGGTCCAGAGACATCTCCCCGTGCGCTTCCTGGTGGTCCGGTCCAGAGACATCTACCCGTGCCCTCCCTCTCGGTGGTCTGGTCCAGATACATCTCCCCGTGCCCCCCCCTCTCGGTGGTCCGTTCCAGAGACATCTCCCCGTGCGCTTCCCGGTGGTCCGGTCCAGAGACATCTCCCCGTGCCCCCCCCCCCCCCCCCCTCCCGGTGGTCCGGTCCAGAGACATCTCCCCGTGCCCCCCTCTCCCGGTGGTCCGGTCCAGAGACATCTCCCCGTGCCCCCCCCCCCCCCCCCTCCCGGTGGTCCAGTCCAGAGACATCTCCCCGTGCCCCCCCCCCCCGGTGGTCCGGTCCATGGATCCCTCCTGGATGGAGGTGAAGGAGGAGGCGGACCTGGAGAGCCCCTTCAGGTTCGAGGGGCTGCGCGGGAAAGTCCGCTTCTCCTTCGCGGAGATCAAAGTGCTCCTGGAGGAGGTGAAGAACCACCGCTTCGTCGTGCTCAGTGAGTGGTCCGTCTGTCTGTCTGTCTGTCTGTCTGTCTGTCTGTCTGTCTGTCTGTCTGTCTGTCTGTCTGTCTGTCTGTCTGTCTGTCTGTCTGTCTGTCTGTCGGTCGGTCTGTCTGTGGGTCTGTCTGTCTGTCTGTGGGTCCGTCCGTCTGTCTGTCTGTGGGTCTGTCTGTCTGTCTGTCTGTCGGTCTGTCTGTGGGTCTGTCTGTCTGTCTGTCTGTGGGTCTGTCTGTCTGTGGGTCTGTCTGTCTGTCCGTCTGTCTGTCTGTGGGTCCGTCCGTCTGTCTGTCTGTCTGTAGGTCTGTCTGTCTGTCTGTGGGTCTTTCTGTCGGTCTGTCGGTCTGTCTGTCTGTCTGTCTGTCTGTAGGTCTGTAGGTCTGTCTGTCTGTCTGTGGGTCTGTCTGTCTGTCTGTCTGTCTGTCTGTCTGTAGGTCTGTCTGTCTGTCTGTGGGTCTTTCTGTCGGTCTGTCTGTCTGTCTGTAGGTCTGTCTGTCTGTCTGTCTGTGGGTCTGTCTGTCGGTCTGTCTGTCTGGCTGTTTGTCTCTCTGTCTGATCTTCATTATTATTTAGTAATATGTTTTAATATTTATATAATTTTATGTATTAAAATTGATGTAATCTTAATGAGGAATCTCACTTAAAAACTGTTAATTAACATTTATTTCTTTGTGTGTTTGTGTGTAGAGAAGTTTAACTCGGGTGTGTCGTCTGAGACTAAGAAACAGACGTGGTCTGAGATCACAGATAAAGTCAACAGCCTGGGGGTGACAGTAAGAGAGGTGAGTCTACTAGTACTACTGTACTACTGTGTGTGTGTGTGTGTGTGTGTGTGTGTGTGTGTGTGTGTGTGTGTGTGTGTGTGTGTGTGTGTGTGTGTGTGTGTGTGTGTGTGTGTGTGTGTGTGTGTGTGTGTGTGTGACCATAACCATAATGGACCATAGACCATTAGAACCAGTCCTCATAGACCAGTATACCTTAAGGCCCCGTTTACACGAGGACGCTTGCGGGTAAAAACGACCAAATATTTTATTTGAAGTGCCTTTCGTTTAGACGGTGACGAAACCACCCTCCAGAGTGGAAAACTTGAATACGCTCCGCCGTAGCGTTTCCGTCTACACTGCCAAGACGCAAAACACTGCTCAGATCTGCTCATGTCGCGTACGCATTTACGTCACATACATGCGCCAGTACAGGGAAATAAACAAGCATGTTGGATTATTTCCATGCGTCGGACCGTGAAGCTGCTCTGGCTGCTCTAATAAACTTACAGGAGTCTTTCCACGAAATGTCCAGGATATGTACTAGGGATGGGCACGAGTAGTATATTCCAAACTCGAGTGATCGAAGGAATTCCTCGAGGATCAATCGAGTACTCGTTGAATCAAATCTATTTTTAGAATGAAACGCATCTGCAGCAGGAATAGGCCTAATGAATATCGGCAATGTTGCCAACCAAACAGGTAATGCTTATTCTCCATCAAAACAGTCAGTTATCAGAGTATTCATTATTTATTTTTGCAAACGTTTCATTTTCAATTAATTTTCCTTACAAAAATAAATATGCGTCTCACAATTTAAATCACGTCGAACCAAGGCCTGTAAAGGTTTAAAACACAACAGCAAGGAGATTCCTTCTCAACATAAAACAAACAGAGACCAAACAACACTGGACTTAGAATGCAGGAAAAGCTAGCATGCCTAGACTTTGTCGACCACTCTGCTTCCCACTCCATGTACAAAAATGCTGCTGTTGGGGAGGACGTCCTCTGTTTCTCTGCCAAAGCTAGGCTGCAGGTGCTACCTACCAAATACAATCTGGCATTATGGTACCCTGCACACCATCATCCACACTGTATAATGCACTCTGGCCATCAACTTGAATCAGTTGCCCATGTTGTGAATGGCTGTACTCTGTACAAAAGACTGCATATTGCACGCCATGACCGACTTGTCTAATTTCCAGCAATGTTAAGGAAGTATCTCTAGAAAATGTGACCATGTACAAACATTCACGCATCATGCTGATGTTGTGTTTTTAAACAGAGACAGAAGGGAAGTGCTCTTACTTACTTGAGATAGACTGTGTATTTGTATCTGTACATGGAAATTGCTTTCAACGATAAAATCATAAAATACCAGCCCATTCTGGAAATACTAAGGGACCTAGGCTACCAATGCAAGCTAATAGTGTTTATTTTTGGAAGCTTGGGGCATGTCCACAACCCTGTTTTCAGTGGGTTAAGGCTGGCTGGGCTCTCCAGCAGAAAATCTAAACAATTAGCAAAGTTCTGCTCCCTATCAGCAGTGATAGGCAGCCTGGCAGTGTGGCGCAGGAGATGTTTTTTGTACCCTTGAACAAAGACCTATCTTATCTCTGAAATATTTGAATCTTG
>NC_044063.1:1891789-1921789 GCF_902167405.1 Gadus morhua
GACCAGAGCAGCGCCTCCTAACACCACAAGATAATGAAACACAGAGCGCAGTCCCTCCCCCGATGGAGCAGCCAGAAGCACCGGGTCCAGGACTGAGGGACCAAGAACCACAGACCCCCCAACCCATGGAGGTACAGGACACGCAGCCTGATGAACCCTGACCCTGATGACCCTGACCCTGATGAACCCTGACCCTGATGAACCCTGACCCTGATGAACCCTGATCCTGATGAACCCTGACCCTAGAGCTCAACACAACCCAGGACCAGTGAAACCAGACCTCACCTAACCCAGGACCAGTGAACCCAGACCTCACCTAACCCAGGACAGACTTGTTAACCCAGGACAGACTCGTTAACCCAGGACAGACTCGTTAACCCAGGACAGACTCGTTAACCCAGGACAGACTCGTTAACCCAGGGCAGACTCGTTAACCCAGGGCAGACTCGTTAACCCAGGACAGACTCGTTAACCCAGGGCAGACTCGTTAACCCAGGACAGACTCGTTAACCCAGGACAGACTCGTTAACCCAGGACAGACTCGTTAACCCAGGGCAGTAGGCCCTCGGCCACAGTAGAAGCAGGGCTCCGTGTGGGTGAGCTGAACTCTTCTTGGGCATGAGGAACCGGGTCAGACCTGGTGACCTGGAGGCCATGTCACCCTCCGTCTCCCCTCGAGGCCAGGTGACCCATGAACCTTAACCTTGGGCTCCATGGTAACGGGATACGTTGGCCTTTTTTACTGAATCATACACTGTACTGTACTTTATGACTGAAGATTGTTCCCTTGACGGATGAACTGAGGAGTCAATGTGGACACTTCTACTCTGAAGGAAGGACACACTACATTACCCACGATGCCAACGCCTTAGCACAGAGCTATTATAACTGTTTAGGCCTGCTGGTTGTGGTTTTCTTTTTATGAATTTCATCTGCTCGTCATAGATTTCCCAGCCAGATAGGAGATATTTTACACATAGGATGAAGTAATAGTATATTAACCCGATCACTGCTGTATGAACCAACCTCAAATAAAGTCGAAATAACTGGAGTCAACATGTTCATTATTAACTCCATTTATGATAGAGTTAATAAGATTAACTCTAATTCCTGATAATGGTCACCTCCTCGAAGGGCATTATCCGCTCATACCACGGCTACTCGCCAAAGAAAATAAACTAAGACCATTCATTTATATTTTGATGCGTTTTACAATCCTTTAGACCAGTTTAACCAGTCCCCATAGACCATTATAACCAGTCCCCATAGACTGTACAACAAGTCCTTATAGACCAGTTTAACCAGTCCCCATAGAACATTATAACCAGTCCCCATAGACCAATATAACCAGTCCCCATAGACCATTATAACCAGTCCCTATAGACCATTATAACCAGTCCTCATGTAGACCATTATAACCAGGACTCAGACCAGTATACCTTAAGACTGGTGTAGCCAACAGTGGTATGTGCGTTGGTGTGTCACCTTTTCGTGTGTGTGTGGGGGGGGTTGTGTGTGTGTGTGTGAGAGAAACCTGACTTGCTCAATCAATAAATGATGGCCAGTCTCATCGGTTGGTGGCTTAGCCACGCCCTCTTTCGTTCCGCACACACACACACACACACACAGGTCACAGACGCACACACACTGCCTGTGTGCTCCGATCAACTTGTTTGCTGGTCACCTTGTTGTCTTACCTCCTCGTCCCCTAGGGTCCTTGCCTCCTAGTCTCGTCGTCTGCTGCTCTCCGCTCCACGATGAATCCAGAGTAGTAAGAATCATCTTTTGTTTTTCCTCAAAGTAGTCTAGTCCAGTAGTCTCTGGTCTACTGTAGACCAGTCTACAGCCGACCAGAGTCTACAGTAGACCAGAGACTACGGTAGACCTGTCTACAGCCGACTAGAGCCTACTGTAGACCAGGTCTAAATAGTCCTGCCTTGTGTGGGTTTAGATGGTTGGTCTGAAGACGGGAGGGGACATTCTGACATGAGATGTTGATTTGGTGTCTGTGTCAAGGCTGGGTCTAGAACCAAGGCCCTGAGTTTATCGACGCTGGGTTTAGAACCCAGGCCCTGAGTTTATCGAGGCTGGGACCAATGCCCTGACTGTATCAAGACTGGGTCCAGGACCAATGCCCTGAGTGTATCAAGGCTGGGTCTAGAACCAAGGCCCTGACTGTATCAAGGCTGGGTCTAGGCCCAAGGCCCTGAGTGTATCAAGGCTGGGTCTAGAACCAAGGCCCTGACTGTATCAAGGCTGGGTCTAGGCCCAAGGCCCTGACTGTATCAAGGCTGGGTCTAGGACCAAGGCCCTGAGTGTATCAAGGCTGGGTCTAGGCCCAAGGCCCTGACTGTATCAAGGCTGAGTCTAGAACCAAGGCCCTGACTGTATCAAGGCTGGGTCTAGAACCAAGGCCCTGACTGTATCAAGGCTGGGTCTAGAACCAAGGCCCTGACTGTATCAAGGCTGGGTCCAGGACCAATGCCCTGACTGTATCAAGGCTGGGTCTAGAACCCAGGTAGGTCACAGCATTAAAGGTTTATGACCGCCTGCTCTTATGTGTGCCATCGTGAGTCATGGCTGTTAGACGAGGTAGAGAAGAAAGTTGTTGACTATTTCTGACTACTAACTAACCGCTTACTACTTACTTAACACTAATGACACCTTTCAGCCCGGCCATTTTATTTTGTTGAATGATCTTCCTGGCAGGCATGTTGGCTCCACATTGACTGAGAATGCTGCTGCTGGGATTCCTGTCATATAATGTGTGTGTGTGTGTGTGTGTGTGTGTGTGTGTGTGTGTGTGTGTGTGTGTGTGTGTGTGTGTGTGTCCGTGTGTGCGTGTGTGCGTGTGTGCGTGTGTGTGTGTTCTCAGTGACTACCTGTTCAAGCTTCTGTTGATCGGTGATTCTGGAGTTGGCAAGTCATGTCTGCTGCTTCGCTTTGCGGTAGTGAACACACGCGCACGCACGCACGCACGCACACACACACACACACAAAGACAATGTTTCGTTTGGGACTAGGTTAGAGATGTTATATGACCGTAGCCCCTCCCCCTGACAGGACAACACCTACACGGAGACGTACATCTCCACCATCGGAGTGGACTTCAAGATCCGGACGATCGACATGGACGGCAAGACGGTGAAACTCCAGATCGTAAGTCTTGATAAGGACAGGTGGTACCCCGGGTTGGCTTGATGGTGTGGTGGTTATATATATACACAGTTTGTGTGTGTGTGTGTGTGTGTGTGTGTGTGTGTGTGTGTGTGTGTGTGTGTGTGTGTGTGTGTGTGTGTGTGTGTGTGTGTGTGTGTGTGTGTGCGCGCGCCAGTGGGACACGGCAGGGCAGGAGAGGTTTCGAACCATCACCTCCAGCTACTACAGAGGAGCACATGGCATCATCATTGTCTATGATGTCACCGAGCAGGTAGGGGCTTTGGTCCTGTAATCAATGATACATATCAATATCAACGCATGATCAGACTAATCAATAATACATATCTATCTGCACATGATCAGACTAATCAATAACAAATATCTCTCCTCCCTTTCCTCCCCTCACCTCCCTCTCCTCCTCCATCTCCCTCCCCCTCCTCCCCTCTCCCCTCCCCCTCCTCCCCTCTCCTCCTCCTCCCCCTCCTCCCCTCTCCTCCCCTCTCCTCCTCCTCCCTCTCCTCCCCCTCCTCCACCTCCTCTCTCCTTCCCTCTCCTCCCCTCTCCAACTCCTCCCTCTCCTCCCCTCTCCTCCCCTCCTCCTCCTCCTCTCTCCTCCCCCCTCCTCCTCCTCCTCCCTCTCCTCCCCCTCCTCCCCTCTCCTCCTCCTCCCCCTCCCAAGGAGTCCTACAATAACATCTCCCAGTGGCTGCAGGAGATCGAACGATACGCGTGCCAGAACGTCTCCAGGCTGTTGCTAGGCAACAAGTGCGACCTGGTCGCTAAGAAAGTGGTCGCCTCCTCCACCGCCCAGGTAGACCTGCTACTGGGCGGCTCCCAGTACCACCACCCTCTGCTACTGGTTTTACTGGGAGCTGCACAGTACATCACTCTTCTAATGGTGGAAACTGGGAAGAAGAAAAAACGACTCAAATACTATAAAATTACATATTCTCTCTCTCGCTCTCGCTCTCTCCCCCCCTCCCCCCTCCCCCCTCTCCCCCCTCTCCCAGGAGTTGGCCTCCTCTCTCCACATCCCCTTTGTTGAGACCAGTGCTCGGAGCTCTGATAACGTGGAGCGAGCCTTCCTCACCATGGCGTCAGAGATCCACCGCCGGCTGGCCAGCGACGGCGGGATGCAGGCCGAGGCCGCCAGAGCCCGCGGGGCCCAGATCAACAGCGCCCCCCTGTGGCCTGCCGGCGAACCGCAGCCCCGACCGGAGGATACTGGGAACTGCTGCTAGGGGCTGTCTTTTGAGCCAAGGAACCCGGGTTTCCGAGTCCTACCCCCGGGCAGGCCTGCTTTGAGCTGGTACCTTTTGCTCGTAGCACGCAAATTTTGTGTGGTGGAAATATAATATTAGTTACGATTAAAACTGTTGCCAGTTATGTTCTTGTGGATTAATGAGGTAATAAATGTAAAATATTTATTTAGTAAATGTATTTTTCTAATTATACTTCTAAAAGACACATGGGTGGACATTACTTTGTTTAAATTGTTTAAATCTCCTTAAAGTAGAAGGGGAGTATAATGTAAATCTAAAAATTAATCATAGTACATATAGTAGAGAAAAGCATCAAAACTATAGGGTTTACAAATATTCAACTAAAATATATTTAAAACATAGCCTTAAAGCTTTAACTATTGTGTGTGTGTGTGTGTGTGTGTGTGTGTGTGTGTGTGTGTGTGTGTGTGTGTGTGTGTGTGTGTGTGTGTGTGTGTGTGTGTGTGTGTGTGTGTGTGTGTGTGTGTGTGTGTGTGTGTGTGTAGGCCTATTGGATATGTAGATACAACTAAAGCCTACAGGGAATATAGATACGTATATTTATATCATATTTATACATTTACATTATAAACGTAATTTATTTTATAATGAAGTAACATTCGAAGGTCAGTAAAAAGCAACGAATCCGAAGGTCAACGGGATCTGGACGGTGATTTGCTAAGCACGTTCAAACTCCGCCCACTTCCTTCTGTTCCTGCCCTATGGTTCGCCCAAACCCGTTGTCATTCAGCAGACGCCAGCCAATCAGCTTCATTCGACCTTATCATCGTAACACTCGCCGGCGCGCGTCTCCTCCCAGTGCAAGATGTCGACACCGGCGTTGCTCCCCATGTGTCTCCGGTACCTGAGCCGCCCCGGGGCTCTGAGCACCGGGCTGAGCAACGGGCTAAGGAGTGGGCTGAGGGCCGGGTCGGTCGGGGTCCGGGCGCAGTGCACGAAAGAGAGCGGAGGAACCGTCGGGCTGGCGCAAGGCGTCCTCCAACAGATCGCTCAGGTGAGTCCAGAGGAGCGCACGATTCGTCCCAGAGCCAACGGGCGGGCGGTGCTCAGCCCGGGGCCTCGGGATGTGTGTGTTCGTGTGTGGGTGAATATATATATAAAAAACCGCCCCCGCCAACCCCGCCGGGCGCTTAAACGCGCGTCCCCCGCGTCACTGAGCTAGAGCTAGCTACCCTTGCTAGCCTGTCAAACAGGGACAGTTCCCTCTGTTATGAGCAGGACATGTCTCCATGAGCAGGACATGTCCCCATGGGAGGACGTGATGTCCCCAATGTTGGGTCCCTTCCCGCTGGTTATGTAGGGACCGGGAGTACCAGTTGTGTTACTGTATTAATTCATTCACGTGTGGTAGTGTGTTAATACATTCACGTGTGGTAGTGTGTTAATACGTGAACGTGTGGTTGTGTGTTAATACATTAAGGTGTGGTATGTTGTCACTAAGGCTTCACTTATTCCAACGGTGGTTTAATTCAGTTTTACTATAATACAACACTATGTTATGTAGTGGTCCTATTATATGCCCTAAGGTTGAGTAACATGTTAGATAGTGTCTATAATATGTCCTATGTTACAGTTACTTGTTATATAGGGTCCCTTTGATATGTCCTATGGTACAGTAACTTGTTATATAGGGTCCCTATGATATGTTCTATGTTACAGTAACTTGTTATAGAGGGTCCCTATGATATGTCCTATGGTACAGTAACAAGTTATAGTGTCCCTATGATATGTTCTATGTTACAGTAACTTGTTATATAGGGTCCCTATGATAGGTCCTATGGTACAGTAACATGTTATATAGTGTCCCTATGATATGTCCTATGGTACAGTATCTTGTTGTCAGTATATAGTGGTCCTATGCCTTTCCTATTATACATAACATGTTATATAGCCGGTCCCATGGTACACTAGCATGTTATTCTGGGTGCTGGTAGATGTTTTCCTTGTGAAGGTCAAAGTGTCCCTGAGCTGATGCCACCAGTGGAGGACAGGGTAAACGGTGGGACTAGGGCTTGGTAGTGCCAGGTACCTCACAATTAAATTCAATTCGATTCTTTAGGTCTTCATTCGATTCGATATCGATTCGATACTGATCCAATTGCTTCGATTTCGATTCAATAATACGTGCAGATGACAGAAATACCTGAATATTATTTAGAATTAACCATTTCAAAATGAATTAACCATTTCATTGTGCTTTAACTAGCAAAAAGGGAATACACCATTGTATAGTATTGTTCCTGAGCTAAACTTGCAGCATAAAAGTGATAATCATAACTTGGACAAATGTAAAAGGGCTCGCTTCTAGATTACAATGACTGACTGAGTAGGCTATGCTTTTTTTTGTTTTTAATTTTTTTTAACGGAGATAATCGATTTTAAACAAGTTCTGAATCAAGAACAAATAAATTGCAGTGCATTGATGAATCGATATTTTGACCCAGCCCTAGGTGGGACAGTTTAGTGTTTGGTTTAAACCAGTGTTACCACCTGCGCTGCCAGAGACACGACAGTTGGACTTTAAGAATGTGTTGTAAACCTTTTATTGCATTAAGTCGGTACGTAGTGGACCCTGGCTCTGTTTGACCTAGAGGGAAAGCACCGGAGCACAGTGGTGGGACTGATGGCTTTAAGTAGAGCGCTCGTTACAAGGTGATTCCGTTTGGAGGAACACCAGAGCGTCAGGGCCACGCTGTCGTCCACGGAGAGGAGATGAACGCTCTGTTGTGCTCCACAGCAGGAAGAAAAGCAGCAGAAGGAGAAGGAGGAGCAGCAGAAGAAGGAGGAGAAACAGAAGGAGAACACAGCCTACGCTAAGAAGATGCTGGTCCGCCTGGCCGGCCTGATGGGGATGGGCGGAGCAGTGGGCATGGTCTACGTCTTCGGTAGGTCTAGATCGGTCCTCCTGTGGTTAAAAACAAACGCACTCCGACTCTTATGGTGCGGCCACACCAACCGCGTTACTCGCGTTGGACAACGCGAGTAACGCGCCTAACCTGACGCTTGACCAGTGTGTGGTGGTTCAACGCTTCCAACGCGTCAACGCGCCAACGCAGCTAGATGAGTCCATGTCCATGCAAGTGAACGGAGCGTTCCCTCTTCGTCATAACTATCAAACCAAACATCCTTCACATTCACTGAGCGAACATTATGAAAGTAAAATGCACATTTCTCGCTAAAAATGTTTCCATAATCGCATTTAATGGCGTAACTATGTAACTATTTCCACCCAGAATAAAGAAAAATGTCGGCCGTGGCTGCGCTGGAGTCCGAGGTAGGAAACCCAAACGCCGCCGTGTTTGGGTGATAGAGTTTAGATCGGGTTAGATTAAATAATCTCGGATATAAATAACAATAATCGGGTTAAATAACCTCACATGGTGTGTCTGGTGTGTTTCCAGCATTCGTAGTGTTGATCAGCAGATATATAGTCCGCCAAGACGTTGAGGTTGCTTAGTAACCAGAGACTCTGTCCATGCAAGTGAACGGAGCGTTCCCTCTTCGTCATAACTACCAAACCAAACATCCTTCACATTCACCGAGCGAACATTATGAAAGTAAAATGCACATTTCTCGCTAGAAATGTTTCCATAAACACATTTAATGGCGTAACTATGTTACTATTTCCACCCAGAAAAACCCAGAAAGATGTCGGCCGTATGCTTCTGTGCAAGCTCACTACTCTCTGCCAGTGACGTCGGGTCAAGCTCCACGCTGATTGGCTACCGCGGCTAAGCGTCACGCGTTGGAGCGTTGAAAGTTCAATTTTCTGAACTCCGGGCGTTGGTGCGTTGGGCGCGTTACTGCGTTTACGTGCGTAATTACGTGCAACTGCCGCGCCTAACGCCCCCAACGCAACGCTTCAACGCTTCAACGCTTCAACGCGTGTACCGCGCCTAAACCAATGGTTCCCTATGCAAAAATGCCGATTTTCAACGCCCCTAACGCGAGCAACGCGGTTGGTGTGGCCGTACCATTAGGAAGGCTTCATCTCTGGATTACCCTCACTCACCCTCTCTCCCTCTCACCCTCACTCTCTCTCTCTGTCTCTGTCTCTGTCTCTGTCTCTCTCTCTCTCTCTCTCTCTGTCTCTCTCTCTGTCTCTGTTTCTGTCTCCCTCTCTGTCTCCCTCTCTCTCTCTCCCCCTTTCTCTGCTCTCATTTTGTCTCTCTGTAGGTAGCAATTCCGAGGATGAGCAAGGAAATAAGGTACGCTGTGTTTCACTCACACACGCCTGCACACACATGATGCGCTAGTGCCTGATATCATGGCTGCCAACTTTAACATCAAGTACAATTTTATAACAAATAATTATATATAATATTCCTGGAATTGTCTTCGGGGTTCGGGGTGAGGTGTGTGTTTACCGTAAGGTTGGAGTTGGTGGGTTGTATTTGTGAGATGACCTCTAAACTGTGGCCTTAGTTTGGTTTGGAGGAGACTCAACGATGCTCTGATCAGAGAAGGGAGGCGTGGGGAGGAAAGGTAAACGCCTCAAACTATCCCCGAAAGAATGGACGGCTTCAGCCCGCCCTCCATCGCTGAGCAGCCCTCTTATGATCGGTGGATGTGTTTCCACAAGGAGCATGCACTAGTGCCCACTATGTTGTATTCCTCAACTGGAATCCGGTTTCTCCTCCTTCTGCTGCTGCTGCTGCTCCTCCTCCTCCTCCTCCTCCTCCTCCTCCTCCTTCCTCCTCCTCCTCCTCCTCCTCCTCCTCCTCCTGCTGGGGAGCACAACACAGCGTTCAGCTCCCCTCCGTGGACGACAGCGAGTTGAATTCCCTCACTGACCAAAGCTCCTGACCTGAAAGAGCGGGACTATCAAGGACATCAAAGGAGAGGTCTTCAGGGAGAAGAAGTGTGTCTCTATTTTACGAGCGGGAAAGGAGCTCTTCGCTGCGTTAAAGTGGCACACTTGGTCCCATCGGAGTGTGAGATGGAGGCTGGAGCTGTGAGAGACACACTCCGGTCCCACCTAGATCCCCAACACCCCCCCTACTGACCAGCCCTCAGACACACGCCGGTCCCACCTAGATCCCCAACACCCCCCCTACTGACCAGCCCTCAGACACACTCCCACCCCCCATACTGACCAGCCCTCAGACACACCCCCACCCCCCTACTGACCAGCCCTCAGACACACTCCCACCCCCCCTACTGACCAGCCCTCAGACACACCCGCACCCCCCCCACTGACCAGCCCTCAGACACACTCCCACCCCCCCTACTGACCAGCCCTCAGACACACTCCCACCCCCCCCACTGACCAGCCCTCAGACACACTCCCACCCCCCCCACTGACCAGCCCTCAGACACACTCCCACCCCCCCCACTGACCAGCCCTCAGACACACTCCGGTCCCACCTAGATCCCCAACACCCCCCCTACTGACCAGCCCTCAGACACACTCTCACCCCCCCTAGAACACCAACACCTCCGGAATTCAAGGGTTTCCAATCGAATATCTAAATATTCGGCGGATAAAATAAGCTAGAAAAGAGACTCCATTGATGGTGGGCATGGCTCCGTGCCTGTCAACGCAGCAGGGGGAGAACGCTGCAGCAGGCTCTAGTCCATCAGCTGATCGTCTTCTGAGGCCCCGTCCACACGGAGCCGAAACGGGCGAAAACGATCCGGTTTCGTTTTTATGCGGTTCAGGGATATCTCCGTAAAGACAGAGTCATTTCGAAACTGCATCGAACTGTAGAAAAACGCTGTAGTAAATATTCAAGGCGCTGGTTCTCCACAGAATAAAGTGGTGCGCATCAAGCCTGCTGTATACAAACATTCGGTCACGAGGAGATTCAACCTTTTGAATTGAGCAGAAATACTATTTAATGTACAGTTAGTGCAGTACAGTTAGTCATTGATAAATGTATCAAGGGGCTTTATTTAAAGCTGCAAAAAGAATACCAATAAAATACTAAATAAGAAATTCAATGCAACTCTGACGTCTGCGTGAGAGCTTGCGTTTCAGACGTCCACACGAATCCTGACACGAAACCGCATCGGTCCGGATAGATTTGAAACCACCTCCGAGGGCGGTTTCAGAAATGTGAGGTTTCGGGCGACGGGTTCGCCGGCTCCGTCCGGACGGTCGGCCGATACGTACAAGACTTGAGCGGTTTCACCAAAGAAATCGGCTCCGTGTGGACGGGACCTAAAGGGGTTCAAAACAAATGTGTTGTGGGTGTGGAGGGGGGGGGGCCTCGACATCGCCAACGCTCCCTTCTGAGGCACACTTTGTCCTCACCTCGTTGTGTGGGGGGAGTGGGGGTCTGGGGGTGTGTGGGGGGGGTCTGCTCCACACTTTTCTCACCTTGGAGACGTTTGGGAAAAGAGATGTGGGGGGGGGGGGGGGGGGCTGTTGCGGGAGAAGTGTGCCAGCCGACTGGATCGGCATCTGGTCTGGATCCTGCCCCACCACTACTGCCCCCCTACCGGACTACTGCCCCCCCTACCGGACTACTGCCCCCCTACCGGACTACTGCCCCCCCTACCGGACTACTGCCCCCCTACCGGACTACTGCCCCACCACAGGTCTACTGCCCCACCACAGGTCTACTGCCCCCCTAGTGGACTACTGCCCCACCACAGGTCTACTGCCCCCCTAGTGGACTACTGCCCCACCACAGGTCTACTGCCCCCCTACCGGACTACTGCCCCCCTACCGGACTACTGCCCCCCTACCGGACTACTGCCCCCCCTACCGGACTACTGCCCCCCTACCGGACTACTGCCCCCCTACCGGACTACTGCCCCCCAACCGGACTACTGCCCCACCACAGGTCTACTGCCCCACCACAGGTCTACTGCCCCCCTAGTGGACTACTGCCCCACCACAGGTCTACTGCCCCCCTAGTGGACTACTGCCCCACCACAGGTCTACTGCCCCCCTACCGGACTACTGCCCCACCACAGGTCTACTGCCCCACCACAGGTCTACTGCCCCCCTACCGGACTACTGCCCCCCTACCGGACTACTGCCCCCCTACCGGACTACTGCCCGCCCTACCGGACTACTGCCCCCCTACCGGACTACTGCCCCACCACAGGTCTACTGCCCCCCTAGTGGACTACTGCCCCCATACCGGACTACTGCCCCCCTACCGGACTACTGCCCGCCCTACCGGACTACTGCCCGCCCTACCGGACTACTGCCCGCCCTACTGGACTACTGCCCCACCACTACTGCCCCCCTACCGGACTACTGCCCGCCCTACTGGACTACTGCCCCACCACTACTGCCCCCCTACCGGACTACTGCCCGCCCTACTGGACTACTGCCCGCCCTACTGGACTACTGCCCCACCACTACTGCCCGCCCTACTGGACTACTGCCCGCCCTACTGGACTACTGCCCCACCACTACTGCCCCCCTACCGGACTACTGCCCGCCCTACTGGACTACTGCCCCACCACTACTGCCCCCCTACCGGACTACTGCCCGCCCTACCGGACTACTGCCCGCCCTACTGGACTACTGCCCGCCCTACTGGACTACTGCCCCACCACTACTGCCCGCCCTACTGGACTACTGCCCGCCCTACTGGACTACTGCCCCACCACTACTGCCCCCCTACCGGACTACTGCCCGCCCTACTGGACTACTGCCCGCCCTACTGGACTACTGCCCTACTGGACTACTGCCCGCCCTACTGGACTACTGCCCACCCTACTGGACTACTGCCCCACCACCGGACTACTGGACTACTGCCCCCTACTGGACTACTGCCCCCCCTCCAGACTTCTGCCCGTTGTTGGATTCCTGTACACCCTCCTCCACACTATGAGCCGAGGCTGATGTCTTTGGAGAAGGCCGTCCACCTCAGGGACGATCTGCTGTGACCCCGTTGGAGCCCTGTCCTCCCCCCCCCCCCCCCCCCCCCCCTCCTGGCCTCCCCTGCCCCCCCCCTGGCCTCCCCCCCCCCCCCCCCTCCTGGCCTCCCCTGCCCCCCCCCCTCCTGGCCTCCCCTGCCCGGCCTCCCCTGCCCCCTGCCCCCCCCCCCCCTGGCCTCCCCCTGCCCCCCCCCCTGGCCCCCCTGCTCCTAAAGGGGTTCTAAACCAACGTGTTGTGGGGTGGAGGGCGTGTGTCCCCGGAGGACGGGGGACCTCGACATCTCCAACGCCTCCTTCTGAGGCACACTTGGGTCCCACCTCGCTGGGTGGGGGTGTCTGGGTGGGGCTCTGTCTCCCCCTCCTCCTCACGAGGCGGTGGTTGAGGAGGGGGAGGGCTGGTGTTCTGGGGGTCCTCACCCCCGACTGATACGACCCTCAGTCTCCTGTTCCACAGTAAAGCCCCCGGCCCCTTCCTGCCCCTTCCTGCCCAGCAGACGGCCTGGCCCAGCACTTCAAAGAGCAGCCCCCCCCCCCCCCTCAGAGGATCAGAGGAGGGGGGGGAGGAGGAGGGAGGGGGGGGGGCCCCAGATGTGGGTCATAAAGCTGCTATGAGCGAGTGTGGGAGAGTCCATATGAGTGTGGGAACCTTCTGACGCCTCCTGGTCCTCTGGGAGCGGAGAGAGGAGGATTAAGGCCTGTTCACGCCTCCGCCTCCGGACGAAGTCCTTCCGTCCGTTCCAAACGTCGTCTCCGGGACTACCCTTCATACCTCCGTCCGGTTTCAACATCTATGGATGTTACGCAGGACGTCCTCTAGGGGGCAGTGACTGGCGTGTCACAAGTTACCGGCATCGACAATCGCAAACATGGCATCTGTAGAGGAGATGGTTTTGCTTTGTGTCATCCGAAATCGGCAAAATAAAGGCGTAAAAAGTGTAGGCCTACGGCTACGCGGCGGTGGCATGTGACCCCCCTCACCAACCTGCAGATTATCTCCTCAAAATGTTGCGCCGTTTTTTAAATGACCAGTTACAACTCATTGCCAAAGCAATATGAGTTGTAAAAAAAAGTGTACAACTTTAAATACAATATATACATCTCAGATATTCTACTACTCTCTATTTTCGCGAATGGTCTGACTTCTGACTCTATGCTGCCGCCTCGATTTCCGGTGGTATTGCTCAGTTTCTCCCGGAGCACTCCGGATTCGTACGCTCCGAGGCGACGGACCAACTAACCGTAGAAACGACCTCCGGGCCCGGACCAAAGGGTTCCTACCCGTATTCACCGTAGGGTGTGAACGGGCCTTTAGGGTTCACTGGTCTACGCCTCATCATCACCGAGGAGTCTGGAGCTTTGGTTGAGATGCTGGCTGGCTATAGACGAGCCACCTCAGTACTTTGTAACAGAACACACCGGGTTGACTCGAGAGCTGCCCACTGGGCAGGAAGAGGTCTTGATGGACATGTGAGCGCACCCAATCAGCGAACAGGACTTCTAGAGAACCAGCCCCTTTGGGAAGTATCGGGCTGTTTTTAAAAGGGCTCCGCAATCTGTAGGTTTAAGAGACATACCGGCTGAGCTATGGGAGCTACTGGGAGAGATGGTTGAGCTATGGGAGCTACTGGGAGAGATGGTTGAGCTATGGGAGCTACTGGGAGAGATGGTTGAGCTATGGGAGCAGAGGTGTTGGTAGTCTGAACCCCTCGCTTTCACTATGGATTAAAGCATCGCTGAATGACTCGGAGGCGGTACCTGCGCGGTGAGCCCCCTCTACGGTGAGCCCCCTCTACGGTGAGCCCCCTCTACGGTGAGCCCCCTCTACGGTGAGCCCCCTCTACGGTGAGCCCCCTCTACGGTGACCTCCAGGGGGACATCGAACAATCAAATCTGACTAAAGATGAACAACGCTGTAGAACGGAGCGAGAGGCGTCGTTGGACCTGGGAGGAGCCTGCCGTGGTCTGGAGGTCTGTTGTGACGGTCCCGGACTGGGATGTCCCGGACTGTGACGTCCCGGACTGTGACGTCCCGGGCCGTGAGCCACATGCAGGCGTAGTGACGGCCCGGGGCCACCGGGTGGAGCCCTGCGTCTGCTGCCCTATGCCCCTGGCTCTCTTCCAGGTCATTGTCTGGAGGGGAAAACACATGTGTACTTTTTCCAAGCAGGGTGATGAAAGCGACAGCCACCCATAACTTGAAAAACGGCTCTTTTAAATGCTGAAATGGCAGTGAACCAAAACGACACAGCCTTGATCAGTTTCAGTTTGAGCGATCGCAGTCCTTTGTTTTTGTAAGTTGTTCCTTCTGTTGATCTCAGAGGTTAAGTTATGTTATCACTGTGGTTATTCAAGTGTGTGTGTGTGTGTTATGAGTTATTGTGTGTGTGTGTTATGAGTTATTGTTAGTGTGTGTGCCATGAATTATGTTAGTGTTTGTGTGTGATAAGAGTTCAGTAGTTAAGTATTGTGTGTCCCGAGACTAATGTCTTCCGGAATGGTCGTCCACTGCTACGTGTACTGATCTCTATCTCTCTTTCTGTTTTTCTCTTTGCAGATTAGAGACGAGTTTGATAATGGTAAGTTTTATCATTTTCTTTCTCTCGGGAGGAATGAGAAGCGCAAACGCAGGGTTTCATGTCACTGGGCTGGGGTTTCCAGGAACCCAGCAGTACTTCCTGTTCCTTCGGTTACCTGAGGTCCTCATGTCACATAGATGAATGAATGAAGGTCCCACGGGCCAGAGGTGCTTTCCCATACCAGATCACTCTAAAGACGTGTGTTAGTGGTAATGATAGGAAAGAGAAATAATAAATACAGGGTTTTGACTATCATTCACTATCACAGTATATATATTAGGGATGGACACGAGTAGTAAATTCCAAACTCGCTTCATCGAATGAATTCCTCGAGGATCAATCGAGTACTCGTTTAAAACGAATCTATTTTTAGAATGCAACGCATCTGCAGGAATAGGCCTAATGAATATCGGCAATGTTACCAACCAAACATGTGATGCTTATTCTCAATCCAAACAGTCAGAGTTATCAGAGTATTCATTATTTATTTTTGCAAACGTTCAAAACACATTTTCCTCTCAAAAATAAATGTGTGTCTCACTATTTAAATCACGTCGAAAAAAAAAAACGAAACAAGTAGCCCAACCATTGCAAATAATTTAAAGCTGCAAATAAAACGGCAGCAAATTAACTAAAAAAATACACAGCGGGGTCGTGTGGGTCTGCTTTCCCGAACTCACCGTTGTGTTTCAGGAGCATATGTTGCCGCATAGTGCTTGTAGTACTCTGGTAGCTCAATTTCGCTTGGCATATTTTACATTTCACCGTATGATCTCCTATTTCTGTAAAGTACTTCGATACTTCGCTGCACCCATCCCTAATAAATAAATAAATAAATAAATATATAGATCTATGAGGTGATATCTAGTCGGTGTGTATCTATGAGGTGATATCTAGTCAGTGTGTATCTATGAGGTGATATCTAGTCAGTATAGATCTATGAGGTGATATCTAGTCGGTGTGTATCTATGAGGTGATATCTAGTCGGTGTGTATCTATGAGGTGATATCTAGTCGGTGTGTATCTATGAGGTGATATCTAGTCGGTGTGTATCTATGAGGTGATATCTAGTCGGTGTGTATCTATGAGGTGGTATCTAGTCAGTGTGTATCTATGAGGTGATATCTAGTCGGTGTGTATCTATGAGGTGATATCTAGTCAGTGTGTATCTATGAGGTGATATCTAGTCAGTATAGATCTATGAGGTGATATCTAGTCGGTGTGTATCTATGAGGTGATATCTAGTCGGTGTGTATCTATGAGGTGATATCTAGTCGGTGTGTATCTATGAGGTGATATCTAGTCGGTGTGTATCTATGAGGTGATATCTAGTCGGTGTGTATCTATGAGGTGATATCTAGTCGGTGTGTATCTATGAGGTGATATCTAGTCGGTGTGTATCTATGAGGTGATATCTAGTCGGTGTGTATCTATGAGGTGATATCTAGTCAGTGTGTATCTATGAGGTGATATCTAGTCGGTGTGTATCTATGAGGTGATATCTAGTCGGTGTGTATCTATGAGGTGATATCTAGTCGGTGTGTATCTATGAGGTGATATCTAGTCGGTGTGTATCTATGAGGTGATATCTAGTCGGTGTGTATCTATGAGGTGATATCTAGTCGGTGTGTATCTATGAGGTGATATCTAGTCGGTGTGTATCTATGAGGTGATATCTAGTCGGTGTGTATCTATGAGGTGATATCTAGTCGGTGTGTATCTATGAGGTGATATCTAGTCGGTGTGTATCTATGAGGTGATATCTAGTCGGTGTGTATCTATGAGGTGATATCTAGTCGGTGTGTATCTATGAGGTGATATCTAGTCGGTGTGTATCTATGAGGTGATATCTAGTCGGTGTGTATCTATGAGGTGGTATCTAGTCAGTGTGTATCTATGAGGTGATATCTAGTCGGTGTGTATCTATGAGGTGATATCTAGTCAGTGTGTATCTATGAGGTGATATCTAGTCAGTATAGATCTATGAGGTGATATCTAGTCGGTGTGTATCTATGAGGTGATATCTAGTCGGTGTGTATCTATGAGGTGATATCTAGTCGGTGTGTATCTATGAGGTGATATCTAGTCGGTGTGTATCTATGAGGTGATATCTAGTCGGTGTGTATCTATGAGGTGATATCTAGTCGGTGTGTATCTATGAGGTGATATCTAGTCGGTGTGTATCTATGAGGTGATATCTAGTCGGTGTGTATCTATGAGGTGATATCTAGTCGGTGTGTATCTATGAGGTGATATCTAGTCGGTGTGTATCTATGAGGTGATATCTAGTCAGTGTGTATCTATGAGGTGATATCTAGTCGGTGTGTATCTATGAGGTGATATCTAGTCGGTGTGTATCTATGAGGTGATATCTAGTCGGTGTGTATCTATGAGGTGATATCTAGTCGGTGTGTATCTATGAGGTGATATCTAGTCGGTGTGTATCTATGAGGTGATATCTAGTCGGTGTGTATCTATGAGGTGATATCTAGTCGGTGTGTATCTATGAGGTGATATCTAGTCGGTGTGTATCTATGAGGTGATATCTAGTCGGTGTGTATCTATGAGGTGATATCTAGTCGGTGTGTATCTATGAGGTGATATCTAGTCGGTGTGTATCTATGAGGTGATATCTAGTCGGTGTGTATCTATGATCACGTCAGATGAACTGATCCCGGGCGACCGGTTCGACCAGCTGGGCGTGGTCCTCATGAACGAGTTCTGATCGCCTGCGGATTGTACTGATCACCCGATCAATACCCCTCTCTGGCGCGGTCTGCCCCCCTCCCCCCTCCACCCCCCTCCCTCATCAGCTCCTCTCCCTCTGTTCCCCCGTTGGGTCTCTCTCTATCTTTATGACCCCTCCTCCGTCCTCCAGTCTGTCCATCTGTCTGGGGCAGCCCCCTAGGGGTCAGAGGTCGTGTCTCCAGAACACCCAGGGGATCCGTGAAGAGCTAACCAATCACAGGCTCTACCTGTGGCCAGGTGATCCATCTTCTAAGAAATGACCCGTACTGAGGTTCTACCCCCCCCCCTGGTGCACCCAAACAGCCCCCGTCTTCTGTTACCCCAACCAGCCCGTCTCGGAGATGTGCCCGACTGCAGCGATCCCTCGATCAACAGCTCTGAGTCCTGTACCCTCTGAGACGGGCCGATCCCGCGTGGGGAACAAACTCCTGTATGAGAGGAGCTGCAGAGGAATCCTAGGCCCCCAGAGGAGTCGAGTCCCGGCGCAGAGCGCTGGCGACCTCTAGGGGGTTCTCGGCGACCTCTGAGGCTAGTGCTAGCTAGCTCGCTAGCTAGCGAGGTAGCACCTGAAGGCCGTTGGACCCCCGCTCCTCCAGACCTAGAGTCTCTAGAGCCGGGGAGGCGGGCCCTCCATGGCGCCGGTCGGCCGGTGAGTGACAGCTGTGTCGGGGTCTTCCTTAAACGAGTTCTGATCGCCGGCTGATTCTGCTGATCACCCGATCAATAACCCTCTCTCCTGGGTCCTACTTTCTCATCAATCAATCTCCTTGCCTCCCTCCCACTCTCTCTCCCCCTCCGCCCCCTCTCTCTCTCTCTCTCTCTCTCTCTCTCTCTCTCTCTCTCTCTCTGTCTCTCTGTCTCTGTCTCTGTCTCTGTCTCTGTCTCTGTCTCTGTCTCTGTCTCTGTCTCTGTCTCTGTCTCTCTCTCTGTCTCTGTCTCTGTCTCTCTCTCTCTCTCTCTCTCTCTCTCTCTCTCTCTCTCTCTCTCTCTCTCTCTCTCCACCCTCTCTTTCTCTCCACCCTCTCTTTCTCTCCACCCTCTCTTTCTCTCTCTCTCTCTCTCCTCCAACCCCCCCTCTCTTCCTCCTCCGTTCTTTTATTGTCTGTCTGTGTGTGTTCGTTCTGATCGCCTGCTGATCGGACTGATCACTCGATCAATAACCCCCTCCCCCCCCGGGGGTCCTGCCATTCACCAACCCAGACGGCCTCCTTCGATCCATCTGTCCAGCGATGCGTTCCTTATCTCCTGAATGTATCTCCCATCCTCCCCCATGAGGTCCAGAGGTCTTGTGGTTCTTACCAGCTACTGATTAACTCCGCTTCAGTATCCAGGGTGACGCCTGGGAACCGGTTTAGGCCAGTAGCCTGGACTAGTAGAGGAGACTGAGCTCCATGCTGGACATCCTCACCTGCACCCCCTGCCCTCCTCAGCCGTAGCCGCATGGGAGGGAGGTCTACACATATCATGTGGTCCATGATGGGGTGGGGGGAGGAGGGGGGAGTCCTCTCTGATGAGCTTAAAGACCACGCTCAAATGAAGGGTCCCTGAGGAAGATCTAGGGTCCTAACTTCCTCTCCTCACGTCCTCTCTGTGTCTCCTCACCTCCTCTCCTGAGTGCCTCGGCTCTCCCCTATTCATTCTCCTTCAGTCCCGGGACTCGGCTGTAATCAAACCCTTGAATCAAACCCTGGTCCCTCCCCTCCCCGGTCCCCTATTCCACGGGTAACGCTGACCCATCACGTCCTCAGGAATGTGGGTGCATTCCTCACGCGTTTCCTCTGAGTCGAGCTCATCAGCGGCGGTTCAGATTTCACAATGCGTGGGTTGCAATTGCATTATTTAATAAGGTATTCCAACTTTGACTTCTAACCTGTTGGAACAGGATGGAGCTACTTGGAAGTAAGCATTGCTCTCTCCCCCTCCTCCTCTCTTCTGGGGGAGTGACAGAAGGCTAGTGTGGGGGGGTGAGTGATGGAGCAATGGCTCCCTGAGGGACCAGGGGGAGGAGAGGGTGTGTGCGACACTGTCGGCCGCTTGTCGCAGACTGCGTGGTTACAGAGATGTGTTGTACTGCTGCTGTAGTGATTAGATAATTAACCTAATGACCTAGAGGGGGCGTCAGGGCATGGCCTGGTTAGGGTACGAACCCTCTGTGGGTAGGGTACGAACCCTCTGTGGGTAGGGTACGAACCCTCTGTGGGTAGGGTACGAACCCTCTGTGGGTAGGGTACGAACCCTCGTGTGTGTGTGTGTGTGTGTGTGTGTGTGTGTGTGTGTGTGTGTGTGTGTGTGTGTGTGTGTGTGTGTGTGTGTGTGTGTGTGTGTGTGTGTGTGTGTGTGTGTGTGTGTGTGTGTGTGTGTTGGAGCCCCTCCAGCAGCTAGTGGGGGCCCCTCCTAGACCGGACATCGCTGTGTCCCCCCAGCATGGGGTCTTGACCCTGGGCCCCCCCCCCCCCCCCGCCGACTATTATGGGCTGTGGCGCTCCGCCAGCGGCTTCTGTTTCTGCTCAAATAACTCTCTCTCCCAGGAGCTCAGCAAGCAGCTCAGCGAGCGGTCGATGAGGACCTCCTTAATCGAGTCTTTATGACCCAGAACACCTGACCCGATCTGCCCCCGACCTAAGCGCTGGTTTAGATTTACGCCTGAAATAAATGTTGTCTTTTCGCTAGGTTAGCTGCAATCTCGCGTAGTTAGCCTCATGCTAGCCTTGTTAACTTCACGTTCTTCTAGTTAGCCGTATGTTCCACGTACCTGCATAGTTGGCTGCACCATCGTCTAGCAAGGGGCACTATCCTCTAGTTAGCCTTGATATAGTCTAGTTAGCTGTACTATCCTCTAGTTAGCCTTGATATAGTCTAGTTAGCTGTACTATACTCTAGTTTGCCTTGATAACCTCCAGTTAGCTTTACAATACCCTAGTTAGCTGCACTATCGTCTAATTAGCTGCACTATCATCTATTTAGCTGCCCTATCGTCTAATTAGATGCACTATCATCTATTTAGCTGCACTATCCTCCAACCGCTAGCTCTACTCGCTAACAGGAGTGCCGGTCATATGTCAAACTGGTTTGTCATATTTATAGCATGGTATGATGTTCTTCTGGAACAGTCCGTTGTCCTCATGTGCAGCTCCACTCTGCTTTCTCCTTAATTATTAACGAGACAGCTAAAGTGAGCCAAGCCAACGTTGTAACACGTTCTCTGTGCCAGATGGAATGAAACGCAACCAGAGCTGCCAGCTTAGTTTGATGATTGTATCGAACATTGTCCACAAGTTACAATGTAGATCTGGAGTTATACACACACACACACACACACACACACACACACACACACACACACACACACACACACACACACACACACACACACACACACACACACACACACACACACACACACACACACACACACACACACACACGCTGTGTGTGTGTGTGTGGTGTGGTTCCCAGGGGAGGCCTTGAGACAAACCATTACTTCCTCTCCCTGGGTGGGTTCAACACCTCCTTCTCCCCCCTCACACCAACCACAACCCTTCTCCACAGCAGAAGTCATCCCCCACATGTTGGCCCCCCCATCCTGCTGCGTCGTCATAGCGACGCAGCTATGAACTCTGGGGGATGGAGTCTCCCGGGAGCGAGGGGGAGTCAGATTATAGTTGGACTTTAAAGCTCTAGTGGCTTATCTATTCGAAGCTCTGAAAGCTCCACCTGTTCTGTTATGTTCCAGATGCTCCGGTCGTCCAACAGTTGCGGAGAACCTTCAAGTACTTCAAAGACTACCGCCAGGTGAGCTGGTTTATCAGCCCTGTGAGTCCAGCAGGGCAGCGAGGCTGAAGGTAGAGGCAAACACTGGTAAACACTGCCGTGTGTGTGTGTGTGTGTGTGTGTGTTCAGATGATCATGGAGCCCACCAGCCCGCGGCTGCTCCCGGAGCCCCTGAAGGAGCCGTACTACCAGCCCCCCTACACCCTGGTGCTGGAGCTCACCGACGTACTGCTGCACCCCGAGTGGTCGGTGAGTCTCCATGACGAGAGGGGGGGGGGGGGGGGGGGGGGGGGGGGAGTGAGGCCTCCCCCTTCAGTCAGACAGGGGGAGGAGCCACTGGTCTCCTTCAGTCAGACAGGGGGAGGAGCCACTGGTCACCTTCAGTCAGACAGGGGGAGGAGCCACTGGTCACCTTAAGTCAGACAGGGGGAGGAGGCACTGGTCACCTTCAGTCAGACAGGGGGAGGAGCCACTGGTCACCTTCAGTCAGACAGGGGGAGGAGCCACTGGTCACCTTCAGTCAGACAGGGGGAGGAGCCACTGGTCACCTTCAGTCAGACAGGGGGAGGAGCCACTGGTCACCTTCAGTCAGACAGGGGGAGGAGCCACTGGTCACCTTCAGTCAGACAGGGGGAGGAGCCACTGGTCACCTGCTGCTATCTCTTCAGACCACAGGTGTGTGCTACTACACCTTAGTGCTATCTACACTCCGATCTCCTCACAACCGTGTGTGTGTGTGTGTGTGTGTGTGTGTGTGCGTGTGCGTGTGCGTGTGCGCGTGCGTGCGTGCGTGCAGCTGGCTACAGGCTGGAGGTTTAAGAAGCGTCCAGGTATAGACTACCTGTTCCAGCAGCTGACTCCGCTGTACGAGATCGTCATCTTCACGGCAGAGACTGGCATGGTGAGAACCGATATGATAATGTATACACATGGGTAGGGCCCGACCGATTCATCGGCCTGCCAATTTAATCTGCCGATTATAGCCTTTTTGAAAATAATCGGCATCGGCCAAAAAGACGCCGATTACAACCGATTATTATTTTATTTTTATTTTTTAAATGTTATTGCGCTTAGTATCCTGCAGATTGCGCTCCTACTCGCCTTGCTAACTAACAACTTTAGCTGGAGTAAAAATGGGGAGATTGAATTTTACCGTACAACATGAAAGCACGCTCGCTCAGGCAGCTGCGCGCTCACCTCACCAATGTACACAAGACGCGTTGTTTGAGCATGTTGCCTGTTTTTCTTTAGGTCCCAGGCCATGTTCATTTGTTATACTGTAGACTCTAACGGTGAGACCATACTGCTCAGCACGCACGTGTTAGTCACTGCTCACGAGCGCAGCACATTGGGAGTTAGTTATTTATTTTACATTTTACATTACACTCATTTTTGACTGTAAATGTATTCTAAAACACTCAAAGGTTCTGCATTCAATTCACATATTCGTCAAAAGTGTTTAAAGTATATTTAAGGTATCAAAAACTACGTTTTATATGCTTTTTTTTTAATTATTATTTTTTTTTTTTTTAATCGGCCGATGTAATCGTAATTTTTCTCTGAAAATAATCGGCATCGGCATTCAAAAATCAATATCGGTCGGGCCCTACACATGGGTATACATTAGAGCTGGGCAAAGATTAAAAGATTTAATCGCAATAAATCGCATAGTATTCGTGAGTTGAATCGTGATTAATTGCACTTTTAAAATTATATTTTAAATCCACTCCAATTGAAGTTAAATGAGAATATCAAATAGAATGACACATAATCATTAATTCAAATTGTACTTAATAAGCAAAACTAGAACAAGTGTTCTTGGGGGAATTTTATTGACTCACTCAGTGTGGTTATGCAACTTACGGAACACCACAGTTTTGGGAAACACGCAGTTAATCAGTACAATTTAAAACCAACAGTTACTGCAAGTGTAGTTCAATTCAAATAAGTAGCACCACAGATTTGGGAATTGTAAACAGGCTTGTCACTTACTTCATTTTTAATCAGGCACTGTTTGTGTGGTGTGTCACTTACTGCAAGGATAATTTAATGTTAAGTAAGTGGAAATAAAAAAGATAAGATTGCGTCAACGTGTAAGAAGTGCGTTGACTTGCCCGGCCCTAGTACTACAATAAGGCGCGTGTGTGTGTGTGTGTGTGTGTGTGTGTGTGTGTGTGTGTGTGTGTGTGTGTGTGTGTGTGTGTGTGTGTGTGTGTGTGTGTGTGTGTGTGTGTGTGTGTGTGTGTGTGTGTGTGTGTGTGTGTGTGCAGACTGCCTATCCCCTGATTGACAGCATCGACCCCCAGGGCTTCGTCATGTACCGACTCTTCAGAGACGCGACGCGCTACATGGATGGACACCACGTCAAGGTACTGCCCAGAGGGAGTAGGACCGGCCACCCTGCCCTGCTCTACGGCTGGGGCAGAGGGAGTAGGACCGGTCACCCTGCCCTGCTCTACGGCTGGGGCAGAGGGAGTAGGACCGGCAACCCTGCCCTGCTCTACGGCTGGGGCAGAGGGAGTAGGACCGGCAACCCTGCCCTGCTCTACGGCTGGGGCAGAGGGAGTAGGACCGGCCACCCTGCCCTGCTCTACGGCTGGGGCAGGGGGAGTAGGACCGGCAACCCTGCCCTGCTCTACGGCTGGGGCAGAGGGGGTAGGACCGGTCACCCTGCCCTGCTCTACGGCTGGGGCAGAGGGAGTAGGACCTCACGGGGTGTGTTGAGGACCCGTCTGAACCGGGTGTGTGTCTGAACAGGGTGTGTGTCTGAACTGGATGTGTGTCTGAACCGGGTGTGTGTCTGAACGGGGTGTGTGTCTGAACGGGGTGTGTGTCTGAACTGAGTGTGTGTCTGAACGGGGTGTGTGTCTGAACGGGGTGTGTGTCTGAACGGGGTGTGTGTCCGAACGGGGTGTGTGTCTGAACTGGATGTGTGTCTGAACGGGGTGTGTGTCTGAACTGAGTGTGTGTCTGCACAGGGTGTGTGTCTGAACGGGGTGTGTGTCTGAACGGGGTGTGTGTCTGAACGGGGTGTGTGTCTGAACGGGGTGTGTGTCTGAACAGGGTGTGTGTTGCAGGGTGTGTGTGTGTCTGAACAGGGTGTGTTGCTGGGTGTGTGTTGCAGGGTGTGTGTGTGTCTGAACAGGGTGTGTGTTGCAGGGTGTGTGTGTGTCTGAACAGGGTGTGTGTGTGTCTGAACAGGGTGTGTGTGTGTGTGTCTGAACAGGGTGTGTGTGTGTCTGAACAGGGTGTGTGTGTGTGTGTGTGTCTGAACAGGGTGTGGGTGTGTCTGAACTGGATGTGTGTTGCAGGACGTGTCGTGTCTGAACCGGGACACCAGTAAGGTGATCCTGGTGGACTGTAAGCGGGAGTCGTTCAGCCTGCAGCCCTTCAACGGCCTGGCGCTGCAGAAGTGGGACGGCAACTCGGAGGACCGGACGCTGTACGACCTCGCCAACTTCCTCAAGAGTACGTCCCTCTCTCTCTCGCTCTCTCGCTCGCTCGCTCGCTCGTAGTGTTGATCAGCAGAGAGATAGTTCGCCAAAGACCTTGACGTCGCTTAGCAACTGAAACGCAGGTTTCCGGACTGGTTGCAGAGTGATACCAAAGAATTGAATCAGACGCAAAAAATCCACTCTCCATGCCAGCGGTCCTTATATGCTTAGCAACGGTCAGTTGAAATAAAATAATTGACCCATTCAAGTGAACAGAGCATTCCACAGCATTAAGAAGAGCCGTGTAATAAATATATATGATGGAACCATTTAGCCAAAGCTAAAGCATTGAAAACGAGTCCAAAGCGAAACGCCAGCCGCAGGATGATCAGGAGGTCAGGAGATCAGCGGGAGTAAATGTAAAGGGACTGCATTTATACAGCGCTCCTCTAGCCAGTGGCCGCCCACAGCGCTTTCAGGGTTCCCGCGGATCCTTAAAAAGTCTTAAAAAGTCTTTAATTCATAAATCGAAAAACAAGGCCTAAAATAGCATTAAAAAGTCTTAAATCCATCTTTCAAAAGTCTTAATAATGTTTACACATGGTAAGTAGGATTTTATGATTGTAATTAGTCTCAAATCTAAAAAAGAATAGTTAACATTTTTTATATAATAATAGCAGTAATGTTGCGCAATCACGAGAGCGGAACCAACAACACATTTGTTTTGCGTCCGTGACTCAGATGCATGTCGTTCAGGTGCGCAAGAGGTCATTTTTGGTTTCTGTCCAAAAAGCCTACTGATAGTGGAAATATGTTCAAATACACTTTTCCACTAGTGTTTATTGTGTGGTTGTTGGTCTTAAATTTCCTTTCAAGTGGCATTAAAAAAAGTCTTAAAAAGTCTTAAATTTAACTTTCATTAAGCTGTAGGAACCATGTTACAATACTGCCTCACATTCACCCGTTCATACACACATTCACCCCCCGACGGCGGAGTCAGCCCCCCAGGGTGACCGCCAGCTGGTGAGGAGCAGTCAGGGTGAGGCGTCTGGCTCAGGGACACCTCCACACTCAGCCAGGAGGAGCCGGGATCGAACCCGCTCTCCCTGCTGAGCTACTGCCGCCCCTGAGTGTAGTGTGTGTCCCCCCCAGCCGTGGCCCTCAGCGGGGTGGAGGACGTGCGCTCGGTGCTGGAGAACTACGCCCTAGAGGACGACCCCATCGCCGCCTTCAAGAGACGCCAGGCCCAGCTGGCCCAGGTAGGAGAAACAAACGCACCTCCACCGCCGAGGAAGAGGAGGAGTAGTGAGGAGCAGGAGGAGGAGGAGTAGTGAGGAGCAGGAGGAGGAGGAGGGAGGAGGAGTGAGGAGGGGGAGGAGGAGGGAGGAGGAGGAGGAGGAGGGAGGAGGAGGGAGGAGGAGTGAGTGGAGTGAGGAGGAGGAGCAGGAGGAGGAGGAGGAGGAGTGAGTGGAGTGAGGAGGAGGAGGAGTGAGTGGAGTGAGGAGGAGGAGTGAGGAGCAGGAGGAGGAGGAGTGAGTGGAGTGAGGAGGAGGAGGAGGAGTGAGGAGCAGGAGGAGGAGGAGTGAGTGGAGTGAGGAGGAGGAGGAGTGAGGAGCAGGAGGAGGAGTGAGGAGCAGGAGGAGGAGGAGTGAGGAGGAGTGAGGAGGAGGAGGAGTGAGTGGAGTGAGGAGGAGGAGCAGGAGGAGGAGGAGTGAGTGGAGTGAGGAGGAGGAGGAGGAGTGAGGAGGAGGAGGAGTAGTGAGGAGCAGGAGGAGGAGTGAGTGGAGTGAGGAGGAGGAGTGAGGAGCAGGAGGAGGAGGAGGAGGAGTAGGGAGGAGGAGGTGTAGTGAGGAGCAGGAGGAGGAGTGAGTGGAGTGAGGAGGAGGAGTGAGGAGCAGGAGGAGGAGGAGGAGTAGGGAGGAGGAGGTGTAGTGAGGAGCAGGAGGAGGAGTGAGTGGAGTGAGGAGGAGGAGTGAGGAGCAGGAGGAGGAGGAGGAGGAGGAGGAGTAGGGAGGAGGAGGTGTAGTGAGGAGCAGGAGGAGGAGTGAGTGGAGTGAGGAGGAGGAGTGAGGAGCAGGAGGAGGAGGAGGAGTAGGGAGGAGGAGGTGTAGTGAGGAGGAGGAGGAGGAGGGAGGGAGGAGGAGGAGTAGGGAGGAGTAGGGAGGAGGAGGAGTGAGGAGGAGGAGGGAGGGAGGAGGAGGGAGGGAGGAGGAGGCGTGAGGAGGAGGGGGAGGAGGAGGAGGAGTAGGGAGGAGGAGGAGGAGGCTAACTGTGTGTCTTCAGGAGGAGGAGCAGCGCCTGGCGGAGGTGGCGCAGCAGACCAAGCAAGGCTTCTCTCTGGGCTCCATGGCCTCGCGACTCTGGCGCTCCAAGCAGCAGTGAGCCCCGCCCACATCCTCATCCACCAATAGCAGCCCGGCCCTCACCTCCACCGGCCAATAGGGGACGGGTGGCGAGGGGGATGAGCGCCACCGTCCACGCCGGGGTGGGCCGTGCTGCCGGGACATTGGTTCACCTCGGCACCGATGGGCGGGGCTCTTCTGGTTCCTGGCTGCTCATTGGTCAGTTTTTAGTTTGACTCCAGGAGCCGGGGTTCAGAGCTGCGTTGGTCTCCGGGAGCGAGACTCGACCAGAGCCCGTCGCCGCTCCCACTCTGGTCCGGCTCCCCGGCCCTCAGACTCTGACCCTGCACCTTGGGGGCCCCCCCTGGGGCCCTCCCCCCTGGAGTCCCCCCCTCCCCCCTGGTGTCCCCCCATCCCCCCCCTGGGGTCCCCCCCTCTCCCCCTGGGGCCCTCCCCCCTGGAGTCCCCCCCTCCCCCCCCCTGGGGTCTCCCCCCCCCCCCCCCGGGGTCTCCCCCCCCCCCCCCCCCCCTCTATGTGTGATATGTACATCATGGTTTCTATAGTATATTGAATGTTGCTTATTGTTGGGGACCTCTTGGGACGCCCCGCCCCCATTGGGACGCTCTCCTCCCATTGGCCGTCGTTCTGATGGATGTGTGAGCGGAGGACCGAGGAGCAGACAGACTGTACGAGTCGATCCCCGACGGGGTCGCCGGCTCCCTGCTGCCATGTCTTCCCTCCCTTCCCGAGCGGCGGCGGCGTCTTCTTCATGACCACACACACACACCAGGATGTGACCTCATCCAAACTACAGGATGTGACCTCATCCACAAAAACCAGGATGTGACCTCATCCGAACATCTTGTCAATAAAAACACCATAAAAATAATTCTTGTGCCGAGTCGTCTCCTGGGAGTCCTCTGAGCACAATGTAGCATTGTGTTAGCTACGCAACTGAGCAGATTACTTGAGTTAGCTAGTCGCGCGACATGGTGGTGAGCTAGCTACAGGTGGTGTAGCTAGTCGCGCGACATGGTGGTGAGCTAGCTACAGGTGGTGTAGCTAGTCGCGTGACATGGTGGTGAGCTAGCTACAGGTGGTGTAGCTAGTCGCGAGACATGGTGGTGAGCTAGCTACAGGTGGTGTAGCTAGTCGCGCGACATGGTGGTGAGCTAGCTACAGGTGGTGTAGCTAGTCTACTGCCGTGGCGGTGAGCCAGCTGCAGGACAACTCGTTGAGCCCACTAGCTTAATGAAATGCAGGCAGATATCAAGTGCTTGTAACCAGTGTGTGACCTCCTCCCACCCATAGAACCGCTATGGCTGCCCCATTGCATTGTGGGCCAGGAGGATGTGGCTAATGATACAACCACACAACTCTGAGCTATTGTTGGCAGGAGGGGAACTCCGTCTCCTAAATAAAGAAACCGAACTACCAGCCGTCATTCTGTTGTGTTTTTTAATAGCTGTACATGCCCAATATTCATACACATTTAATAAAGCTGTATTTATGCTCTGATAAGACCGTTATTCATATCTGAACGTTTAGATAAGCTGGACTTAATACATGGACTACCTGTTCAGAGTTCACCTGGCTGCAGCATAGCCAACCCTATGTTATTTGTCCTGGCACTTAATGTAAGCACTTATTGTATGTCGCACTTAGTTATAGTACTTAGTTGTGTAGTGTCTTATCATAGTTATTGTTGCTGATTACGCAGAATGGGTTAACCTAGTGATTGTTAGTCCTTTGCTCTTGGTTCCATGAACATTCTTACTGTAACGACAGCGATATATATTGTTTCATCTTCTTATGACAAATGTACTTGACTAAGTCGCTTCTGATAAAAGCATCTGCTAAATGCCCTATGTAAATGTACTTGATCTAAATGTCTTCCAGTGGCCTGCCCAGAAACCCTGGGTTCAGTGGCTCCAAAATGAGATAGACAGTCTTTGTTCAGGTTTGAAGGCCTTTCTCTACATTACTGTCTCTCTGTAACAGCCATGTGGGGAACATCTGAACCCAGAATTAACTCAGTACTTCCACTGCTATAGATCAGTACGAAGGCTCATGCATTCACACAATAAGATCCATACTGCTCTGTTTTTTTCTTAATTAACGACATAATTATCTCAGAGTTCGGAAAATAATAAACTCCTTTTCTGAAATAATAATAATACATTTAATTTAAAGGGCGCCTTACAGAGCATATAGTTATCATAAATCGTTTAAAAACAAGACATTGTGGAAAAATAATAATAAATAAATAAATAAAACAAAAACAAGACAAAACAAACAATCAAAATAATGAGTTGAAACCGAGGTCCTTCACCTGAGAGCTGGAGTTCAGAGGTGAAAGACGTTCTGCGGGTTGAATCCAGTCCTAGCCTGGCCCAGGTGTGGGTCCTTGGGAGATGTAAGATCAACCGTAGTGATGCTATTCTCCAGGATCAGTCGAACCGATATGAGAGGATGAACCTGGAATAATGAGGTCAAGAGGCCAATTCGATGACATAATCTGACATCTGGACTAACACCCTAGAGCCAATATACTGACTAGCACGCTACTCCATGTGGACTAACACCTTAGAGCTGATATCTTACTGATATTGCAGGATTTCATTAATTCAGAAAAATAATGCAGAATTTTTCCTAGAAATTTATTTTGGAGAACTTACATATTTATGTCGTTCATTCAAAAAAAACTGGACTGTATTGATTTCCTCAAGGGAAAGCAGTAGGCTTCCGTAGAAACGAGGTCCTTAGATAGTGGGGCCTTATAAAGTGTGTGTGTGTGTGTGTGTGTGTGTGTGTGTGTGTGTGTGTGTGTGTGTGTGTGTGTGT
>NC_044063.1:1924289-1931789 GCF_902167405.1 Gadus morhua
CACACACACACACACACACACACACACACACACACACACACACACACACACACACACACACACACACACACACACACACACACACACACACACACACACACTACACACACCGGCTGCAGGCGCCCCTCCTCCGCCTCGCTTACTATATAAGCGCCCCGCCTCCGAAGGTACGGGACACAGGACACGCAGAGACGGGACAGGAACACACACTGGACTCTACCCTCTCCAGATTAACAGGAGAAGTGAAACCAAACCTGTCCTTCCTACCGCCACATAAAGACCGAAGTAGTTCCATGTTCGAGTCCCCATCCTGATCACCTGGACCTCGTCTCTCCTGAGGATTGTTTGTTTGTTGGTTTGGTTCTGTCCCCTCGGCATGGCGCGTCTTCTCCTCTCGACCCTCCTGCTGCTGGCCTCAACGCTATCGGTGAGTATCAACCATCGGTTAGGGGAACTGAACGATTAGGTATATTAGTTAGTTATCTTTAACCTGGGCAACCTCAGCCGATTCAAATGCTTTACGCACAACAAGCCGCTCTCTCTCTCTCTCTCTCTCTCTCTCTCTCTCTCTCTCTCTCTCTCTCTCTCTCTCTCTCTCTCTCTCTCTCTCTCTCTCTCTCTCTCTCTCTCTCTCTCTCTCTCTCTCTCTCTCTCTCTCTCTCTCTTCTCTCTTTCTGTTTGCCAAAGCAGTTGAAACATTAATCAAAGTAGGCATAACAATGTCGAGATAGACATTTCTTTACACTTGCAAAAATACAAAATACAATTCATATAATAGTAATAATAATAAAGAAGTATATGAAGAATTTGTCTGAATGTATATTAATAATAATAATGAAGCATATGAAGATTTTTTTCTGAATGTTTAATAATAATAATAATAATAATAATAATAATAAGGAAGTATATGAAGAACTTGTCAGAATGTATTATAATAATAATAACTGTTTGTGTCTTCCCGCAGGTCGCGTGCACAGGATCGTTCGAGTTGAAGATCGAATCGTTCTCGACAGTCCACACCGCATGCTCCTCCGACGTCAAGGAATGCCAGGTGTTCTTCCGCGCGTGTCTCAAGCACGAGCTGACAGTGATCGGTCCCGAGCCCCCGTGCACATACGGCATGGGCCTCACGGATGTCCTCCGCGTGGACCCCAGCTCGGTGTCCGCGAGCGCGCTCATCAGGGTCCCGTTCCGCTTCAAGTGGCCGGTAGGAGCCCGAGCCTTCCGTGGTCTGATACGGCCTTATCGATGTATCGATCGATGGATGGATTGATGGATGGATTGATTGATTGATTAATTGATTGATTGGTTGTGTCTACAGGGGAGCTTCTCTCTAATCCTGGAGGCGTGGAGCTCAGAGCGCACGGACGTTGCGTCTACAGGTGAGGCTCCGCCCCGCCCCCCTGGGCTCCGGACCAGCGAACACACGTCCTCAGTCCCTGCCCTGGACCCTCAAATCACGTGGAAACAACAACAACTGGAGCCTATAGAAAACATATGTGGTGATCCCTTCCGCCCTCAGAGAACCAGCTGCTGAGCCGCCTGGCGACCCGCATATCTCTGGCGGTAGGGGAGAGCTGGTCCGGGGACTCCTACGAGGACGACCTCAGCTCGCTCCGCTTCTCGTTCCGCGCGGTGTGCGACCCCTTCTACCACGGCGAGGACTGCGGGGTCTACTGCCGCCCGCGGAACGACAGCTTCGGCCACAACGCGTGCGATGCGGCGGGAAACAAGACGTGTCTGGAGGGCTGGAGCGGAGTCTACTGCGATAAACGTGAGTGGCAGTTAAGAGGACGAATACTCTAATAACTAGCTGAACCGTGGGTTATTATTAATTGGTTGATGTTCTGAAACGGATTTCTCGCGCGACCAAACTTGGGCGACAACGCGAACGGGCGCCAATTGTGTCTTTTGGTGTGAACGCACCTTGACAGCGCTAAAAGATAGAAGTTAGAAAGATGGAAAGATAGAACAATCTGACAAGTGGCTCCTCCATCGGCTAGCTTTGTAAAAGGGGCTTTTCCCGCTGTTTTCATCTGCAGTCTGTGTGTGGTGTGTGTGGGGGGGGGTAAACTGTGACGTCAAGCTGCTTCCTTGTAGTCGTCGCAATGAACAAAAGGAGCAGACTGTGGAAGCAAGTGAGTGTGAAACAGTGGCTTGTTTCCACACTCTGCTCCCTTTGTTCCTAGGGGCCCAACCCCCCCCCCCCCCCCCCCCCTTCTACTTGAGAGAGAGACACACACACACACACACACACACACACACACACACACACACACACACACACACACACACACACACACACACACACACACAGAGACACACGCACACACAAAGAGACGCACACAAACAGAAATCTGCAGACACACGGGTAGGCGTTGTATGATAGAAACACACACAGAAGTACACACACACACACGTGGCCAAGGTTCTCATCCTCCTCCTCCTCCTCCTCCTCCTCCAGCCATCTGTGGCCCCGGCTGCAGTGAGCAGCACGGTGAGTGCGAGGCCCCTGGCCGCTGCAGGTGCCATCAGGGGTGGACCGGGCCCCGCTGCGACCAGTGCGTCCTCTTCCCTGAATGCCTCCATGGGACCTGCCAGGAGCCCTGGAAGTGTGACTGCAAGGAGGGCTGGGGGGGGCTCCTCTGTGACCAAGGTGAGGCCTCCCTAACGAGCTGCTTCCTAACGAGCTGCTTCCTAACGAGCTGCCACCTAACGCGCTGCCACCTAACGCGCTGCCTCCTAACGCGCTGCCTCCTAACGCCTTGCTTCCTAACCCGCTGCTTCCTAACGCGCTACTTCCTAACAAGCTGCTTCTTACTGAGCTGCTGCCCAACGAGCTGCTACCTAACGAGCTACTGAACGGATCACTCACGCGCTGCCTCTAATGCGTTGTCTTGGGCTGCCACTAACAAATAGTTTTCTGTCGAATCATCTGAAGGCATCCGGTTCCTCAGAGGGCTTTGTGTTTAACTGAGCCAGATGCGGAAGGTTTAAACAAGACATCTTCAAGCTTCATTGATGAGTCAAGCCGGATTCAATGCTCTAAGCTAGCAGCCCCCCCCCCCCCCCCCCCCCCCTACAGGGGTCCAGCCAGCTGCTGTCTAACGCCTCGTTCTGCTCGTCAATAACGAGCGCCAGCTTGAACTAGCTCTTGTTGTTGGCCCGTTCCTCCGACAAATACATGCTATGCTAGCCAATGCTACACATTGTTGCTACACATTGTTGCCCTGCTGTTGTTGCCCTAGCAACAGAGGTGACTAGAGTCCTGACGGCGATGTTTTTGTGTTCCAGACCTGAACTACTGCACCAACCACAAGCCGTGCAGGAACGGGGCGTCCTGTAGCAACACGGGCCAGGGCAGCTACACCTGCGCCTGCCGCCCGGGCTACAGCGGGAAGGACTGCGAGCTGGAGCTCAACGAGTGCGACAGCGCCCCCTGCACGAACGGAGGCAGCTGCAACGTAAGTCCCCCCCCTAGCGCCCCCTTCAGACGCCCGTCTCGCGCAGCACCTGGGACCGCGCGGTTGGCTGACGTCTTTTGGTCTGCCCTGTCGTCTCTAGGACCTGGAGGGGGGCTTCTCCTGCTCCTGCCCGCTGGGTTTCTACGGCAACACGTGTGAGGTCAGCGCGCCGGCGTGCGGCCCCACGCAGTGCTTCAACGGGGGGTCCTGCCAGCCGCGGCCCGACGGGGGCGTCGGCTGCGTCTGCCCCGCCGGCTTCACGGGCTCCAACTGTGAGAGGAGACTGGGACGCTGCGACAGCTCGCCCTGCGCCAACGGTAAGTACCGGTGGCACCAGTTAGTGCTGTTAGGACGACCCGCTCCAGTAGTGCTAGAGTGCTCGTAGCTCAGGTAGAGCGGGCGGACTGGTGCACTGAAGGTTGCCGGTTCGAACCCCGGCTCCTCCTCGCTGAGTGACGAGGTGTCCCTGAGCCAGGCGCCTCACCCTGACTGCTCCTGGCGGGCTGGCTGTCGCCCTGGGGGGCTGACTCCGCCGTCGGTGGGTGGAGGAGTAGTTGTGTGTCGCTTTGTATAAAAGAGTCAGCAGAATCAGAGGTCAGAGGAGGAGTCAGGAGTCGTCTCCTCCTCCCGCTGAGTGAGGCCAGCTGAACGCACTTCACTGTGTTGCAACCGTCAGATAAACAAGCAGACGCACGCACACAGGAAAAACGCTCAGCATTAATCTGGCCTCCCCTGGGACTTCATCACTGTTATCTGCAACTAGTGTAACTTCTCGTTTTGGCCTGGGGCTTTGACAAGCAAGACATGAAGTCTGGAACATTCCTCTACTGGCATACCCTCCTCCCACCTTCATCAACCTCTCCTCTCTCCTCCTCTCCTCCTCTCCTCCTCTCCTCCTCTCCTCTCCTCTTCTCCTCCTCCTCTCCTCCTCTCCTCCTCTCCTCCTTTCCTCTCCTCCTCTCCTCCTCTCCTCTCCTCTTCTCCTCTCCTCTCCTCCTCTCCTCCTCTCCTCCTCTCCTCCCTCCTCTCCTCCCTCCTCTCCTCCCTCCTCCCTCCTCCCTCCTCCTCCGGGGTGAGAGCGGGCCACTGACTCTAGCACAACATTCCTTTCCGCCTCATAGTGATGCATCGCTCCCCTCTGCATGCGGGCCTGTCAGCCCAGAGCGTGTTTCACAATGCGAGCGCCCGCCCCGGTCCGTGAGTCTGACCGTCTGTCCGTCTCCACAGGGGGTCAGTGCGCGGTGCAGGGCCAGAGGGCGACCTGCCGCTGCCGGCCGGGCTTCAGCGGCCCGTTCTGCGCCGTCAACGTGGACGAGTGTGCGTCGGCACCCTGCCGGAACGGCGGCTCGTGCACCGACGGCGTCAACCGGTTCCGCTGCGCGTGCGCGCTGGGCTTCAGCGGCGCCGACTGCTCCGTGCGCTCCGAGGCGTGCGACCGCCTGCCGTGCCGCAACGGCGGCGCCTGCTTCACGCACGGCAGCGGGCCGGTCTGCCGCTGCCCCGCCGGCTTCATGGGCGACCGCTGCCAGTACGCCCAGCCGGCCACGCCCCCGGCGCCCAGCCCCGCCCCCGGCCCCGCCCCCGGCGGCGGCGGCCTGTCCGCGGTGCTGCTGGTCAGCGTGGCGCTGGCCCTCCTCACCCTCGGCCTGCTGGCGGCCGCCGTCGTGTTCCTCGCCCGCCAGCTGCGCCGCGGCGGGAAGCTAGCGCTGCGCCGCGGGAGCAAGCTAGCGCTGGCGGCGGTGAAGAACGACCTGGACGCCCTCAACAACCAGGCCCCCCCCCGGGAGAGGGAGGCCTTCCTGCTGCCCGGCGGGCCCGGCAAGGTGTCCAATCAGGACGCAGCGCTGGAGCACATGGCCCTCTTCAAGAACAAGATGGCCGACTTCAGCCTGGCCAGGGAGCAGGAAGCGAGCTACAAGAACAAGTTTGACATGTGAGTCTGTCTGTCTGTCTGTCTGTCTGTCTGTCTGTCTGTCTGTCTGTCTGTCTGTCTGTCTGTCGGTGTCTGTCTTCACCATCTGTATATCTGTCTGTCTTTATAGTCTGACTTAACTGTCTGTCCTACTGTCTGTCTGTCCTACTGTCTGTCTGATCGACTGTCTGTCTGATATACTGTCTGTCTGTCTGTGTGTGCTACTGTCTTACTGTCCTACTGTCTGTCTGATCGACTGTTGTCTGTCTGTGTGTGCTACTGTCCTACTGTCCTGCTGTCTGTCTTCCTTACCGTCTGTCTGTGTGTGCTACTGTCCTACCGTCCTGCTGTCTGTCTTCCTTACCGTCTGTCTGTGTGTAGGTTGTTGTTGAGCGTGTCGAGTCTGGTCGGTGTATCTGTTGTTTCATCAGAGGAGTTTGAGCGTGGAGTCATGCTGGTGAACCTGTAGAGCTGCTGCTAACCCTCTCCCTCTCCAAATAGAAACCAGTGCGACTCGTGCATCAGCGTGCCCTCGGAGAAGGGGAAGGAGGGCCTCTACCAGGCCGTGTTCAGCCTCCCGGAGCCCCACACCCACTGCGTGTTAGCTACTGAGGTAAGAGCTTAAAGGACTCCCTACTGACTCCTAGTTACTCCTACTGACTCCTAGTTACTCCTACTGACTCCTACTGACTCCTACTGACTCCTAGTTACTCCTAGTTACTCCTAGTTACTCTTACTGACTCCTAGTTACTCCTAGTTACTCCTTGTTACTCCTACTGACTCCTAGTTACTCCTAGTTACTCCCCCAGTGGTGGAGTTTAAGATAGGGGTGGTTACGTTGTAATCAGAGACACATGGATCGTTGAAGAGGAGAGAGTGCCTCTCTGTAAGAGGACTGCCTGTTCACCTCAAGTGCTTCTGGTTATGTGCGTTATAGTTTTAGTATTGGAATTGTATTGTCAGCAGATCTGCACGTTCAGATGGCCTCCACAAGGCTGTTGACTGATGGAGACAGAGGTAGGGTTAGAGATGGGTTAGAGATAGAGTTAGAGGTAGAGAATGAGATAGTTAGATGGGGGTATTTTAATCTACCTGCTATATGATTGGAGGGGTTGATTAAAATACCCCCTGGCTGTGATAGAAGCAGAGCTAGGCTGTGATAGAAGCAGAGCTAGGCTGTGATAGAAGCAGAGCTAGGCTGTGATAGAAGCAGAGCTAGGCTGTGATAGAAGCAGAGCTAGGCTGTGATAGAAGCAGAGCTAGGCTGTGATAGAAGCAGAGCTAGGCTGTGATAGAAGCAGAGCTAGGCTGTGATAGAAGCAGAGCTAGGCTGTGATAGAAGCAGAGCTAGGCTGTGATAGAAGCAGAGCTAGGCTGTGATAGAAGCAGAGCTAGGCTGTGATAGAAGCAGAGCTAGGCTGTGATAGAAGCAGAGCTAGGCTGTGATAGAAGCAGAGCTAGGCTGTGATAGAAGCAGAGCTAGGCTGTGATAGAAGCAGAGCTAGGCTGTGATAGAAGCAGAGCTATGCTGTGCTGAAGCTGTTGAAGGTCTCTGTATCTGAGCTGTACCCTCTCCCCTCTCCTTCCCAGGTCTGACTCTAGAGGAGACTCTGGCCAGCCGTACGTTTACAGCCTCTGCCACCACAAGAGGATCTTTCAGAATGTTTAGCCCACATATCATAATTTAATATTTATAATCAATGCTCGTTAACCAAAGTGACCGTTGCTGTGGACCCTGAGAGACACAATGCCTGACGCCATTTGCACTATTTATCTTTTTTTATTTTTAAATCTTTATATAATTCATGTATTGTGTCGTACCATGCGACGTGTGATGCACAAGAGGAAGTAACCAATCACAACGACTGGTGCCTTAGCCGATCCTCAACGACTCTCGTGTGTCCGTTACATCATGACCTGTCAATCAGGGCCAGGGCCCGGACCAGGGGGCCACGCCCCCAGGCTCAGGTCGCCTAGCGACCGGCCCAGGAGTCCGCCAATCAAACGTCCACCCAAAATACAAGAGGAGACTTGTGGAAAAGCTACCTAGGAGACGAGGAAGGAAGGAAGAAAGGACGAGTGAAGAGTCTTTCTCGTGAAGATAAGGCTCTCCCAGCCAGTCAA
>NC_044063.1:1936112-1943612 GCF_902167405.1 Gadus morhua
TGTATAGTTAATATATTTGTATGTGTAAACATAGATCAGTAATATTATATTTTTTTCACTGCGCCGCCACATGAGGGCGCTACAGTCCTGCATCCCGCTGACCCTCCACACTGAAGACCCGATCAGCGACTGCGTTCTGTTAGCAGGGCCAGAGTGGGACTCAAGCCTCGTTTCCATCGAGCGGTGCGGTTCAGTAATCAGCCGGGCGAACCCGAAATGTTAAAGGCCCACAGGGAATTCTCCCGATTACCGCTCCGACACTGTCTGATAGTAGGCCTATACAGGTAATACATATAGATATGAGATCAGATGGAGGAATATGGCTTTCAGTTACCAAATAGGGAAATAATATTGAATATGAACCAAATGAACTCCCCCTTTACTGCCCTAATTAGAAAGAGCTAAAAATAAATGAAGGCGTATTTCGATTTAATCAGCTGAAAACGTAAAGTCCAAAGGATTCACTGATATAAGACGCCAGCCAATAACCTCCTATTGACCGAGAGCTCACTTTGGCTTCATGCTATATGTACAAGAGCAGAATTATGTCTGTTCCATAGCATTCTGCTCTTCACTTAGCCTATGCTGTAGCATTCTGCTCTTCACTTAGCCATTACTACAGCATTATGCTCTAAACTTGATATTATAATTTTTAAATTATGAATAACACTTTATTCATGAGCTAAAAACGGAGGTATCAGATATTTAACAACTGATGAATCCAGTGAGTCCGATTGATCAGGTGACCAATTGATAATTAGAAAAGGAAACAAAACAAATTATTAATATATATAAATATATAATAATATAAATTTCTAAATAAATGATTAATAGGCACAACAATAATCATAGATCAATTTTTTAAATAAGCGTTAATTATGAGCCTTCCTCTTTCTCTATTATGTAGCTCTGTCCTGCCACCCCTATGAAGTGTTTGACCACGCCCACCTTGAAGTGTGAGGCCACACCCCCTGCTTAGTATTCTGTTGGTTGAGCATGTTTGCGTTCAGTCAAGAGTGAGCTGCCTCTGATCTCCAAACTACAATCCTCCTTCAACTACAAGAACTATAACTACTACAGCTCCACTCAAACAACGGTAGAGCTACGAACACCTGGACCACTACCACGACGACTACAACTGCATACAGGAACTACAAATGGGCCTCGATACTACTAGGAAACTACAATGATACTCACACATAGACTACAACTTAAATAACTGCTCAACTTCAACTCCAGCTGCAGTCCGGTGAATACAGCCTCGGTAATCACATGGTCAATATTATCACTGTCTTTATGATAATTGTCATTGTTGTGATTATCAGAAGTATTGTTGTTGTTGTTGTTGTTTCTTAGATGAGCCGGAGCAGAGAGGACCATACTACCCTTGTTGCCATGCCGACCAAGGAAGACCATCGCTATGGAAGCATGGAATTACAGGTACACACACCGTGTCTGTGTGTGTTAGAGGCTTCGAGAACAAAAGAGAGGGATGGAGAGAGAGAGGGGAAGGAGAGAGTGTAAGAGAGAGAGAGAGAGAGAGAGAGAGAGAGAGAGAGAGAGAGAGAGAGAGAGAGAGAGAGAGAGAGAGAGAGAGAGAGAGAGAGGGGGGGAGAGAGAGAGAGAGAGAGAGAGAGAGAGAGAGAGAGAGAGAGAGAGAGAGAGAGAGGGAGAGAGAGAGAGAGAGAGAGAGAGAGGGGGGAGAGAGGGAGAGAGAGAGAGCGAGAGAGAGAGAGATAGGGGAAGGACAGAGAGAGAGAGAGAGGGAGAGGGGGAGAGGGGAAGAAGAGAGAGGGATGGAGAGAGAGAGGGGAAGGAGAGAAAGAGAGAGAGAGAGAGAGAGAGAGAGAGAGAGAGAGAGAGAGAGAGAGAGAGAGAGGAGAAGAGAGAGAGAGAGAGAGAGAGAGAGAGAGAGAGAGAGAGAGAGAGAGAGAGAGAGAGAGAGAGAGAGGGAGAGAGGGAGAGGTGTTGACAGAGAGGGAGGGAGACAGCGGCGAGGACAGATGTGTCCGGTCTGAGGCAGTGGAGCAGGAAGTCCCTCCCTCAGTAATCAGTGGAGCAGGAAGTCCCTCCCTCAGTAATCAGTCCTGTTGACGCTGAGGAGACGACAGAGAAGCAGACGACCTTTAACCCTTAGAACGCCCTTAGGGAAACCTTTAACCCTTAGAACGGCCTTAAAGGGGAACCTTTAACCCTTAGAACGCCCTTAAAGGGGAACGTTTGACTCTTAGAATCCCCTTAAGGGAACCTTTAACCCTTAGAACACTCTTGAAGGGGGACCTTTAACTCTTAGAACACCCTTAAAGGAGAATCTTTAACTCTCTTAGAACGCCCTTAAAGGGGAACCTTTAACTCTTAGAAGGCCCTTAAGGGGTAAGATCCACTCGATATTTTGTGATATAAGTGTGTTCTGCTCCTTACGCATGATCAAAACATCCCAACCAGTCTACGCCAATAAACTACGACCATTGAATACATGGGTCCCGTGTTGGCATTACTCCAATCTGTCTGACGTCATCAGTAGTCCAACTAGTAGCTGGTTAGGAGGTGTTCTGATCGTGGATCATTAACCCCTCTCCCAGGACCCTGTGGGCCCGGGAGGCGAGGCCAACATGTTCCAGGACGGAGTGACCCATGTGGGTGAGTACAGGGCCGCGGCCTGTGGCCAAGGGGACACGTGTTTCCTACCCGGTGGTCACCTTGTCTCCTACCCGGTGTCACCTTGTTTCCTACCTGGTGGTCACCTTGTTTCCTACCTGGTGGTCACCTTGTTTCTTACCCGGTGGTCACCTTGTTTCCTGCCCGGTGGTCACCTTGTCTCCTACCCGGTGGTCACCTTGTTTCCTACCCGGTGGTCACCTTGTCTCCTACCCAGTGTCACCTTGTTTCCTACCTGGTGGTCACCTTGTTTCCTACCCGGTGGTCACCTTGTTTCCTACCCAGTGGTCACCTTGTCTCCTACCCGGTGGTCACCTTGTCTCCTACCCGGTGGTCACCTTGTTTCCTACCCGGTGGTCACCTTGTTTCCTACCCGGTGGTCACCTTGTCTCCTACCCGGTGGTCACCTTGTTTCCTACCCGGTGGTCACCTTGTTTCTTACCCGGTGGTCACCTTGTTTCTTACCCGGTGGTCACCTTGTCTCCTACCCGGTGGTCATCTTCTCTCCTACCCGGTGGTCACCTTGTTTCCTACCCGGTGGTCACCTTGTTTCCTACCCGGTGGTCACCTTGTTTCCTACCCGGTGTCACCTTATTTCCTACCCGGTGGTCACCTTGTTTCCTACCCGGTGGTCACCTTCTCTCCTACCCGGTGGTCACCTTGTTTCCTACCCGGTGGTCACCTTGTTTCCTACCCGGTGGTCACCTTGTTTCCTACCCGGTGTCACCTTATTTCCTACATGCATTAAGGGTACCACCATTTTGTAGCGCTGTCTGATATATATTTATAGACCACTACCAGAGCTAATTTTTCGCACTATTTCCCATGATAACTATCTGTAACAGGGTAATCTGGGACCAGCGGTCCTACTGGGTTACAGCAGAACCTCTGGTCCAGCAGTCCTACTGGGTTATAGAACCTCTGGTCCAGCAGTCCTACTGGGTTATAGGACCTCTGGTCCAGCAGTCCTACTGGGTTATAGAACCTCTGGTCCAGCAGTCCTACTGGGTTATAGACCCTCTGGTCCAGCAGTCCTACTGGGTTATAGAACCTCTGGTCCAGCAGTCCTACTGGGTTATAGAACCTCTGGTCCAGCAGTCCTACTGGGTTATAGAACCTCTGGTCCAGCAGTCCTACTGGGTTATAGAACCTCTGGTCCAGCAGTCCTACTGGGTTATAGGACCTCTGGTCCAGCAGTCCTACTGGGTTATAGGACCTCTGGTCCAGCAGTCCTACTGGGTTACAGCAGAACCTCTGGTCCAGCAGTCCTACTGGGTTATAGAACCTCTGGTCCAGCAGTCCTACTGGGTTAGGACATTAACTGCAGCTGGACCAAGTGTAGTTCATATTATGTTCGCCAATTAGCTTATGAAGTGAACATGAACTGTCCGGGAACCCACGGGCAAGGCATCTGTATCAGTGCAGCAGCAGTAGCATGTGACAGAAGAACCCTGGCTGAGCATGTGACAGAAGAACCCTAGTTCAGATCGACCAGAAGGTCCGATCTGAGGTTGAACAACACGATATGAAGCGTGTGCTGGTTAGGGTTAGAATCGACCCTGTGTGGAAGGTCGCAGGGGAACCATGTGGGCTATAGGAGCAAATGAGATGAGTCATCTGAGGAAAGGTGACCACTGTCTCCTGGTGAGCACACTAGTCATCTGAGGAAAGGTGACCACTGTCTCCTGGTGAGGACACTAGTCATCTGAGGAAAGGTGACCACTGTCTCCTGGTGAGCACACTAGTCATCTGAGGAAAGGTGACCACTGTCTCCCGGTGAGGACACTAGTCATCTGAGGAAAGGTGACCACTGTCTCCCGGTGAGGACACTAGTCATCTGAGGAAAGGTGACCACTGTCTCCCGGTGAGGACACTAGTCATCTGAGGAAAGGTGACCACTGTCTCCCGGTGAGCACACTAGTCATCTGAGGAAAGGTGACCACTGTCTCCCGGTGAGCACACTAGTCATCTGAGGAAAGGTGACCACTGTCTCCTCGTGAGGACACTAGTCATCTGAGGAAAGGTGACCACTGTCTCATGGTGAGCACACTAGTCATCTGAGGAAAGGTGACCACTGTCTCCTGGTGAGCACACTAGTCATCTGAGGAAAGGTGACCACTGTCTCCTGGTGAGAAGGGAACAAGGTGACCACTGTCTCCTGGTGAGAAGGGAACAAGGTGACCACTGTCTCCTGGTGAGCACACTAGTCATCTGAGGAAAGGTGACCACTGTCTCCTGGTGAGGACACTAGTCATCTGAGGAAAGGTGACCACTGTCTCCTGGTGAGCACACTAGTCATCTGAGGAAAGGTGACCACTGTCTCCTGGTGAGGACACTAGTCATCTGAGGAAAGGTGACCACTGTCTCCTGCTGAGGACACTAGTCATCTGAGGAAAGGTGACCACTGTCTCCTGGTGAGCACACTAGTCATCTGAGGAAAGGTGACCACTGTCTCCTGGTGAGGACACTAGTCATCTGAGGAAAGGTGACCACTGTCTCCTGCTGAGGACACTAGTCATCTGAGGAAAGGTGACCACTGTCTCCTGTTGAGCACACTAGTCATCTGAGGAAAGGTAACGACTGTCTCCTGCTGAGAAGGGAACAAGGTGACCACTGTCTCCTGGTGAGAAGAGAACAAGGTGACGACTGTCTCCTGGTGAGAAGGGAACAAGGTGACCACTGTCTCCTGGTGAGAAGAGAACAAGGTGACCACTGTCTCCTGGTGAGGACACTAGTCATCTGAGTAAAGGTGACCACTGTCTCCTTGTGAGGACACTAGTCATCTGAGTAAAGGTGACCACTGTCTCCTGGTGAGGACACTAGTCATCTGAGTAAAGGTGACCACTGTCTCCTTGTGAGGACACTAGTCATCTGAGTAAAGGTGACCACTGTCTCCTGGTGAGGACACTAGTCATCTGAGTAAAGGTGACCACTGTCTCCTTGTGAGGACACTAGTCATCTGAGTAAAGGTGACCACTGTCTCCTGGTGAGAAGGGAACAAGTTGACATTAACAACATTTACTCAGCGGATTACCTCCCTGCTGCTGTGTCAATGTTAGCTTTAGCTTATGTTCATCATAGCTTTAGGGTCGTGTCTGTCTGTCCTCACGTCCTCCTTTCTGTCTGTCCTCACGTCCTCCTGTCTGTCTGTCCTCACGTCCTCCTGTCTGTCTGTGCTGTAGACTTTGTGTTGGTGTGGGAGGAGAGTTTGAGCGGACAGAAGGAAGAGAGGGGCGTGTCGTCGTCTAGCCCCGCCCACAGCATGAAGAGGGAGGAGTTTCTTTCCAGACTCAGAGACGCAGGACTACTGCTAGAGCAGGTACATGTCTCCCTCTCTGCCTGTCGGTCTGTCTGAGGAGCTGTCTGTCTACCTGTCTGTCTGTCTGTCTGTCTAATTGCTGTCCTATCCTATCCATCAATGTTTATGTGTGTGTGTGTGTGTGTGTGTGTGTGTGTGTGTGTGTGTGTGTGTGTGTGTGTGTGTGTGTGTGTGTGTGTGTGTGTGTGTGTGTGTGTGTGTAGAGAGAGAGGCTCTATCTGAAGAGGAAGGTGTGTTATGTTCTTCTCAACGCCCCCTGGACAGTTCTCTGTTACTACGCAGAGGAGCTCAGCCTCAGAGCACCACTACAGGTACCCCTCACTACCCCTCACACTAACCCCTCACTAACCCCTCACTAACCCCTCACTAACCCTCACACTAACCCCTCACTAACCCCTCACTAACCCTTCACTAACCCTCACTAACCCTCACACTAACCCCTCACTAACCCCTCACTAACCCCTCACTAACCCCTCACTAACCCCTCACTAACCCTCACACTAACCCCTCACTAACCCCTCACTAACCCCTCACTAACCCCGCACTAACCCCTCACTAACCCCTCACTAACCCCTCACTAACCCCTCACTAACCCCTCACTAACCCTCACACTAACCCCTCACTAACCCCTCACTAACCCCTCACTAACCCCTCACTAACCCCTCACTAACCCCTCATTAACCCTCACACTAACCCCTCACTAACCCCTCACTAACCCTCACTAACCCCTCACTAACCCTCACACTAACCCCTCACTAACCCCTCACTAACCCCTCACTAACCCCTCACTAACCCTCACACTAACCCCCCACTAACCCCTCACTAACCCCTCACTAACCCCTCACTAACCCCACACTAACCCCCCACTAACCCCTCACTAACCCCTCACTAATCCCTCACTAACCCCTCACTAACCCCCACACTGACCCCAACACTGACCCCACCACTAACCCCACCACTAACACTAACCCCGCACTAACCCCTCACTAACCCCTCACTAACCCCTCACTAACCCCCACACTGACCCCAACACTGACCCCACCACTAACACTAACCCCTCACTAACCCCTCACTAACCCCTCACTAACCCCTCACTAACCCCTCACTAACCCCAACTCTAACCCCTCACTAACCCCTCACTAACCCCAACTCTAACCCCTCAATAACCCCTCAATAACCCCTCACTAACCCCTCACTAACCCCTCACTAATCCCTCACTAACCCCTCACTAACCCCCACACTGACCCCAACACTGACCCCACCACTAACCCCGCACTAACCCCTCACTAACCCCTCACTAACCCCTCACTAACCCCCACACTGACCCCAACACTGACCCCACCACTAACACTAACCCCTCACTAACCCCTCACTAACCCCTTACTAACCCCAACTCTAACCCCTCAATAACCCCTCACTAACCCCTCACTAACCCCCACACTGACCCCAACACTGACCCTCACACTAACCCCCACACTGACCCCTAACAAACCCTCACACTAACCCCTCACTAACCCTCACAC
>NC_044063.1:1948612-1951112 GCF_902167405.1 Gadus morhua
TATACATTATATACACTGGGGGGTGTATATAATGTATATCATCTATAGGTTGGTGTGTGTGTATAATGTATATAATCTATAGGTTGGTGTGTGTATATAATGTATATATCTATAGGTTGGTGTGTGTATATAATGTATATAATCTATAGGTTGGTGTGTGTGTGTATATAATGTGTATATCTATAGGTTGGTATGTGTATATAATGTATATATCTATAGGTTGGTGTGTGTATATAATGTATATCATCTATAGGTTGGTGTGTGTGTATAATGTATATCATCTATAGGTTGGTGTGTGTGTATAATGTATATCATCTATAGGTTGGTGTGTGTGTATAATGTATATCATCTTTAGGTTGGTGGTGTATATAATGTATATCATCTATAGGTTGGTGTGTGTATATAATGTATATATCTATAGGTTGGTGTGTGTGTATAATGTATATAATCTATAGGTTGGTGTGTGTATAATGTATATAATCTATAGGTTGGTGTGTGTATATAATGTATATCTCTATAGGTTGGTGTGTGTATATAATGTCTATATCTATAGGCTGGTGTGTGTATATAATGTATATATCTATAGGTTGGTGTGTGTATATAATGTATGTATCTATAGGTTGGTGTGTGTATATAATGTATATATCTATAGGCTGGTGTGTGTATATAATGTATATATCTATAGGTTGGTGTGTGTGTATATAATGTATATATCTATAGGTTGGTGTGTGTAGATAATTTTGGTGTGTGTATATAATGTATACATATACATTATATACACTGGGGGGTGTATATAATGTATATCATCTATAGGTTGGTGTGTGTGTATAATGTATATCATCTATAGGTTGGTGTGTGTATATAATGTATATATCTATAGGTTGGTGTGTGTGTATATAATGTATATAATCTATAGGTTGGTGTGTGTGTATATAATGTGTATGTCTATAGGTTGGTATGTGTATATAATGTATATATCTATAGGTTGGTGTGTGTATATAATGTATATCATCTATAGGTTGGTGTGTGTGTATAATGTATATCATCTATAGGTTGGTGTGTGTGTATAATGTATATCATCTATAGGTTGGTGTGTGTGTATAATGTATATCATCTTTAGGTTGGTGGTGTATATAATGTATATCATCTATAGGTTGGTGTCTGTATATAATGTAAATATCTATAGTTTGGTGTGTGTGTGTGTATATAATGTATATATCTATAGGCTGGCCTGCTGTTTGACAACGGGGGGACGGTGTTCTTCAGTGTCTTCATGGCCCTCTGGTCCGTCACCTTCCTGGAGTTCTGGAAGAGGAGCTGCAGCTGCCTGACGCACCGATGGAACTGCAGTCAGTACCAGGAGATGGAGGTAGGGCTGGGGATACCCTATGGATCAATCTACCTTATCCTACTGATATATATCAATATACCTTATGCTACTGATATAGTATATCAATGTACCTTATGCTACTGTTATAGTATATCAATGTACCTTATCCTACTGATCTATATCAATATACCCTATGCTACTGTTATAGTATATCAATGTACCTTATGCTACTGATATATATCAATATACCTTATGCTACTGATATAGGATATCAATATACCTTATGTTACTGTTATAGTATATCAATGTACCTTATCCTGCTGATATATATCAATATACCTTATGCTACTGTTATAGTATATCAATGTACCTTATGCTACTGATATATATCAATATACCCTATGCTACTGTTATAGGATATCAATGTACCTTATGCTACTGATATATATGAATATACCTTATGCTACTGTTATATATCAATATACCTTATGCTACTGTTATAGTATATCAATATACCTTATCCTAGTGCTATATATCAATATACCTTATGCTACTGATATAGTATATCAATGTACCTTATCCTAGTGCTATATATCAATATACCTTATGCTACTGTTATAGCATATCAATGTACCTTATGCTACTGTTATAGTATATCAATGTACCTTATCCTAGTGCTATATATCAATATACCTTATGCTACTGTTATAGTATATCAATGTACCTTATCCTTCTGTTATATATCAATATACCTTATCCTACTGATGTATATCAATATACCTTATCCTACTGATATATATTGATATACCTTATCCTGCTGTTATATATCAATCTACCTGCTACTGTCATATATCAATATACTTTATGCTACTGTTATAGTATATCAATGTACCTTATCCTACTGATATATATCAATATACCTTATCCTACAATTTTATATCAATATACCTTATTGTACTATTATATATCAATAAACCTTATCCTACTTTTATAAATGAATACACCCTATCCTACTCTTATATATCAATAAACCTTATCCTACAATTATATATAAATATACCTTATCCTACTCTTATATATCAATATACCTTGTCCTACTATTATATATCAATATGCCTTATCCAACTCTTATGTATCAAAATACCTTATCCTACTCTAATATATCGATAA
>NC_044063.1:1958612-1968612 GCF_902167405.1 Gadus morhua
CCCCCTCCCCCTCCTCCTCCCCCTCCTCCCCCCCCTCCCCCTCCTCCCTCTCCCCCTCCTCCCCCTCCTCCCTCCTCCCTCTCCTCCTCCTCCTCCTCCTCTCCTCCTCCTCTCCCCCTCCTCCCCCTCCTCCCTCTCCTCCCACAGTGCTCCAGTTCGGGTTCATCACTATCTTCGTGGCGGCCTGCCCGCTGGCCCCTCTCTTTGCTCTGTTCAACAACTGGCTGGAGGTGCGTCTGGACGCCCATAAGTTTGTGTGTGAGTACCGGCGGCCAGTGGCCGAGCGCGTCCCCGACATCGGCATCTGGTTCACCATCCTGGAGCTCATCTCCCACCTGGCCGTGCTCAGCAACGTAGGTACACACACACACAGACAGGCAGGCAGACAGACAGGCAGGGAGACAGGGAGACAGGCAGGTAGACAGGCAGACAGGCAGACAGGCAGGCAGGGAGACAGGGAGACAGGCAGGCAGGCAGGCAGACAGACATTGAGGGAGGGAGACAGGCAGGTAGACAGGCAGGCAGGCAGACAGGCAAGGAGACAGGCAGGGAGACAGACAGACAGACAGGGAGACAGGCAGGGAGACAGGGAGACAGGCAGGCAGGCAGACAGCGATAAACAGATAGACAGGCAGACAGACAGGCAGACAGACAGACAGACAGGGAGACAGGCAGAAAGGCAGACACACAAAGAGGAAGACACAGGTATGGAAACGACAGGGAGGGAGACAGACAGACAGACATGTAGACAGGCAGACAGACAGAAAGGCCGGCAGGCAGACAGGGAGACACAGATAGACAGGCAGACACACAGACAGGCAGACAGGGAGATAGATGGGTAGGTAAACCGACATGGAGACAGACAGTGAAACAGAGAGACAGACATCATCCAGACCAGAGAAGGAAACATGTAGAACGCTCGACCAGAATGAGAGACTGACCGTGTGCGTGTGTGTGCGTGCGTGTGTGTGTGTGTGTGTGTGTGTGTGTGTGTGTGTGTGTGTTTGTGTGTGTGTGTGTGTGTCCAGGCCTTCCTGCTGGCCTTCAGCTCCTCCTTCGTACCCCGGCTCCACTACCGCTGGACCCACGACGGCAGCCTCGCAGGCTACGTCAACTCCACCCTCTCCTACGCCCCTCCCAACGCCACCAGCCAATCAAACCCCGTCTGCAGGTCTGAAGCCCCGCCCCCCTCCAGGCACACACGCCCAGAAACTCAACTTTATGTTCCCCATACACACGTCTTTCGTGTTGCAGGTTTCGCGGCTACAGAGATCAGACGGGGAACTTCCTGCCCGAGTTCTACCAGCTGTTGGCTCTGAGGCTGGCCTTCGTCATCATCTTCGAAGCAAGTTTACATTTATACACCATCAGGCCTGGAGACATGTCATTAAGGAGCAGGTAGGGGTTAGACAGTACAGAGACAGGTCATTAAGGAGCAGGTAGGGGTTAGACAGTACAGAGACAGGTCATTGAGGAGCAGGTAGGGGTTAGACAGTACAGAGACAGGTCATTAAGGAGCAGGTAGGGGTTAGACAGTACAGAGACAGGTCATTGAGGAGCAGGTAGGGGTTAGACAGTACAGAGACAGGTCATTAAGGAGCAGGTAGGGGTTAGACAGTACAGAGACAGGTCATTAAGGAGCAGGTAGGGGTTAGACAGTTCAGAGACAGGTCATTAAGGAGCAGGTAGGGGTTAGACAGTACATAGACAGGTCATTAAGGAGCAGGTAGGGGTTAGACAGTACAGAGAGGTCATTAAGGAGCAGGTAGGGGTTAGACAGTACAGAGAGGTCATTAAGGAGCAGGCAGGGGTTAGACAGTACATAGACAGGTCATTAAGGAGCAGGTAGGGGTTAGACAGTACAGAGACAGGTCATTATGGAGCAGGTAGGGGTTAGACAGTACAGAGACAGGTCATTAAGGAGCAGGTAGGGGTTAGACAGTACAGAGACAGGTCACTAGGGAGCAGGTAGGGGTTAGACAGTACAGAGACAGGTCACTAGGGAGCAGGTAGGGGTTAGACAGTACAGAGACAGGTCACTAGGGAGCAGGTAGGGGTTAGACAGTGCTAGGGGTGGTGTGGGTGGAGATGGTCTAACAGGAGGCTGCTCCACCTCCCTCCAGCACGTGGTGTTCCTGAGTGGCCATGTGATCGACCTGATGGTCCCTGATGTCCCAGAGGAGGTGGAGACCAAGATCAAGAGAGAGTTCTACATGGCCAAGGAGGCTCTGGCAGAGCACCAGGTAACAGGAGGGGGACTAGGACCAGCAGCCCCATGCTGGTCTGTCCTGTGTCTCCTCCACTGGTTCTACTGGTCTGTCCTGTGTCTCCTCCACTGGTTCTACTGGTCTGTCCTGTGTCTCCTCCACTGGTTCTACTGGTCTGTCCTGTGTCTCCTCCACTGGTTCTACTGGTCTGTCCTGTTTCTCCTCCACTGGTTCTACTGGTCTGTCCTGTGTCTCCTCCACTGGTTGATACTGGTTCTACTGGTCTGTCCGGTGTTTCCTCCACTGGTTGATACTGGTTCTACTGGTCTGTCCGGTGTCTCCTCCACTGGTTCTACTGGTCTGTCCTGTGTCTCCTCCACTGGTTCTACTGGTCTGTCCTGTGTCTCCTCCACTGGTTCTACTGGTCTGTCCTGTGTCTCCTCCACTGGTTCTACTGGTCTGTCCTGTGTCTCCTCCACTGGTTGATACTGGTTCTACTGGTCTGTCCGGTGTTTCCTCCACTGGTTGATACTGGTTCTACTGGTCTGTCCTGTGTCTCCTCCACTGGTTCTACTGGTCTGTCCTGTGTCTCCTCCACTGGTTCTACTGGTCTGTCCTGTGTCTCCTCCACTGGTTCTACTGGTCTGTCCTGTGTCTCGTCCACTGGTTGATGCTGGTTCTACTGGTCTGTCCTGTGTCTCGTCCACTGGTTGATGCTGGTTCTGTTTGCGGTGCAGTCGGCCGACCGGACGCTGATCCCAGGGCAGATGGAGCTGGGCGGCGTGCGCCAGCGGGTGACGGACGCTGTCCTCCAGGGCACGCTGGTGAACCTCCTCCAGTCCTACTCAGACCCGTCCCAGGACACCTCCACATGAACCCCCCCTCCACACACCGCCAGGACGCACACAATTAAACACAATGCATCAATATCCCTTCATATGCAGAACTCTGGTCTTTCTTTGCTCCAATTTCTCCCCCTGGCCTATTGGCTCCACCCACTAACCCTACAGCCCCTCCCACTCGCGTTGTAGCTCCTCCCTCCTTGCGCCATGGATAACATCGATGGGTAAGGGTAAGGATTAGGGTTCTGTTTTAGGGTTAGGGTTCTGTTTTAGGGACACCAAAATGAAAACGAGGATAGCTTAAATCAGGGATGCCAGGGTGACGGCCCGCGGGCCGTATCCGGCCCGACTGTATGTCACATCCGGCCCGCGGGTGATAAGGGGAGAATATATGTATTTTTTTAATTTTTATAAAAAAAAAAAAAAATTAAATACTTTTTTTTTTTTTTGGGAATCCGTCAGTTGGTATGTTACTGCTGCTGGTCTGTTACGATTCAATAACTTTTCATCCCCCATTCTCCCTTCCATTTCGAAACGTGTTTAGAAAACACGCTTGTTTCATTAAAATTGATTAATTTATTAAGGCCGCCACCAGGGGGCGCCCCCAACACTTTTGCCGCCCTAGGCGATCGCCTAGTTCACCTATGCAAGCCTTCAATAAATAAAATACAATTTATTAACAGTTTACACTTGTGTTATTTATCATTTATAAATGTAGGCTACTATTACATAGGCCTGCTTTAGGCTATGTAATTGTAGGCCTCATTGTGAGGCTATTTTAGGGCCAATGCAATTTATTTTCGATCGGTAGGCCTTCAAGCATAATTTAAAATAGCCTACCTATCCATGTGTTGAGTCAGTCTTTGGCCTTTTCAGGCCTTTTCAGTCCGATAGTGTAATCCGGCCCCCTGAGATCTCACTTCAAAAAAATCTGGCCCCCTGACCAATTTCACCCTGGCATCCCTTAAATAATACATCTTGGAAGTGTGCGAAGTGCAGAATCTATTGTTGCCGTTCGTGCCAGTTTACCACTAGATGGCACCAGAGTAGCAGCGTGTTACAATGCTTTATAATAATAGGACATTTATTAAAGGGAAATTACCTCAAAATCGGTTGGTTGCTACGATGGTCCGGGTGTTTTTGAGTCACAGGCCTCGGGTGGATGTGAAACTGATGCAAGAATTGCAATCAAAGAAACACCCTTTCACAAATACCGGATTCCCAACACTCATACAGTATTCATTTATGATTCTACCGAAAGAAGAACTCTGCAAATGCTGTTTCAACGGAAAGGGGAGTGACACTCGTTATAGAACGATAAGAAACATCAACATTAGGTAATACATTAAGGAGGTATATGTTAATGTGGGCCTGGCTCAGCGATCCCTGATTGGATTTACTGAAAAGATACAAAAACACTGGAACTTGAATATTGGAGCTATACGATTGTTTTATCTCTTTTTTTTTATGGTAGCTATATTATATACATATATAACGATATATATAACTATATATCTATAGCACTATATACAAATATAAAACGAATTATATCTATATCAAAAGTATTGTGTGTATTAACATATTTCAGAAGCAGGCCTAAGGTCGGGTTAAGCAGCAGTAACATAATATCGTATATTTGACTTGTATGAACTCGCTAAGTGCTTCATTCAGCTCCATTGCTTCCAGTGAGTTCATTGACTCCTTCAGTTGGTTCGCTCCGGGAAAGTCCGCACCGGGCTGAGTTCCAAACGGCAAGTGGCTCATATGGTTTGTGTGTGGTTTCCTGTTAACTGACAACAGCTACTGCAGACACATATCCAGGCGTTACCACAGGTCCAGGCATCTCTCTGACGGATTGTTGAGGTCTACTGACACACACACACACACACACACACACACACACACACACACACACACACACACACACACACACACACACACACACACAGGCACCCAGACACAAACACACTCACACACACGTACACACACACACAAACGTACACACGTACACACACACACACACACACAGGCAACGAGACACAAACACACTCTCTCTCTCTCACACACACACACACACACACACACACACACACACACACACACACACACACACACACACACACACACACACTCCCACTCTCTAGTTGGGTACTATCTGTGAGTCCCAGTCTGAATCCCTTTCCTCTGAATTTAAATAAAACAGGAAGGGATGAGTAGTGATGAAATATGAATGAAAAACGATGGCTTTGACTATCTATTCTGGGGAGCTGTTTGTTGCAATTTCCTGTTTTGAAGTCAGTCCAGCGTTATGACACAAACCGGAGGGCTAATAATCCTCCAACGGAAAATATGATTTTGCAAATGTTTGTCAAAATAAGTAGAAATATTGCCCCACCAGTCGTGAAATCATATTTCTTGAATTTAAATATGAAACAGCTCTACCGATAAACACTTGGTCTACGACAGCATCTTTAACGATGGCCGTTTATTAAATGAGTTGAAGTATTCATTGTATTATATATATTATAACAGGAACTTGATACCACCCCTCAAATCCCATCCAGTCATGACGTGGCACCCGGTATAACACACACACACACACACACACACACACACACACACACACGGTGTGATACATCTCCATCAAAGGGTAATTCCAAAATAGGGGCACATTGAGTTCTAGTCCCCCTAGACCGGGGACTCCCCGTCAAACCGCCATCAGGTCGCTCAGAGACCCACAGACCGCCGTGCGTGAGGGCGGGGGCCCACCAACCCCAGACCCTCCCCCAGGCCTAACGACCCTCCCTCCTAGACGATGGTGTTAGATCATATGTAACGCTCAACATGTATTTATAATATAGCATAGAACAGTGCAGCTCTGTGTAGTACAGTACTGTGTAGTGAGTATAAACCGTTGTGTATGTACTGGAGGGGACACCATTAATATCACCAACATTTATCAAATGATCCAACGGACATGTGGACCAAAAAAGCAGGGGCTTTAAATAGAAATATGGAAAGATATGAATTAATCACTTCTCTGCCGTCCCACGTTACAAGTGAGGGGACAGATCTGCGAGTGGACAAGAGTTCCTAGTGGACAAGAGTTTACTGACATGCTGATTAGTTGAACGAATATTTATCTGCTTTTCAGAACTCAACTCTAAAACAGAACCCCAACCCTAAAACAGAACCCCAACCCTAAAACAGAACCCCAAACCTCAAACAGAACCCTAAACCTCAAACAGAACCCCAACCCTTAAACAGAACCCCAACCCTTAAACAGAACCCCAACCCTTAAACAGAACCCTAACCCTAAAACAGAACCCAAACCCTAAAACAGAACCCCAACCCTAAAACAGAACCCCAACCCTTAAACAGAACCCCAACCCTTAAACAGAACCCCAACCCTTAAACAGAACCCTAACCCTAAAACAGAACCCAAACCCTAAAACAGAACCCCAACCCTAAAACAGAACCCCAACCCTTAAACAGAACCCCAACCCTAAAACAGAACCCCAACCCTTAAACAGAACCCCAAACCTCAAACAGAACCCCAACCCTCAAACAGAACCCTAAACCTCAAACAGAACCCCAACCCTCAAACAGAACCCCAACCCTTAAACAGAACCCCAACCCTAAAACCGAACCCCAACCTTAAAACAGAACCCCAACCCTAAAACAGAACCCCAACCCTAAAACAGAACCCCAACCCTAAAACAGAACCCCAACCCTTAAACAGAACCCTAACCCTAAAACAGAACCCAAACCCTAAAACAGAACCCCAACCCTAAAACAGAACCCCAACCTTAAAACAGAACCCTAACCCTAAAACAGAACCCTAACCCTTAAACAGAACCCTAACCCTAAAACAGAACCCCAACCTTAAAACAGAACCCTAACCCTAAAACAGAACCCCAACCTTAAAACAGAACCCCAACCCTAAAACAGAACCCTAACCCGTGCACCCAAACCAAACGGGGTGAACGGGGAGTCTCCCTGACAACCGAAAGGCGGGACCTCTCTCACCAGGGCTCAGCTTCCTGTACCCTTCATTAAAGAGATGATTGGCCCGCAGGATACAGAATGATGTCAATCACGTCAGCCTCGTTTTGGATTTGGATTTATTCACCTCTATTTGTACATAACATTCACAGTGCTCCACTAAGAGTTTTCAAAAGGACACACGTTGTGTTTTGATGGTCGTACCAAAGCTAAAACAGGAGATATATTAAGCAGAGAGACACGTTTCACATGTGATGGGCGGAGCTTAGAGAGGGGCTGTGTGTACACATTTCAGCCAATGATGAAGTTAAACGACGCTGGATATTATTAGTTTGTTTCCTGTAGCAGAAGCCCTCATCCCTCCTCACCCCTCCTTATCCCTCCCCCTCCTTATCCCTCCCCCCTCCCCTCACCCCTCCTTATCCCTCCCCCTCCCCTCAGGGGAGCAGAACAGTTACCCTGCCGATCGTAAACAGACTGCCTTTATACTGCCCTTCTCTAACCAGTGGCCGCTCAAAGCTATCTACAATTACTGCCTCCCCTTCACCCATTCATACACACATTCACTCATTCACCCAGCGAGGGCAGGGTCCCCAAGCAGGTGGACAGCCAGCCCGTCGGGAGCGGACCACGTTGAGGCCTTGGAAGGGCTGCAGGACTATGAGTGGTTGAATGGATGGATGAATGAATGAACGATGCCTATTCATCTGCCTCGTATCTTTAATACAAAACACATTTCAATATTCACCAGAGGGAATTAATGCAGTAACAAGCGAAGGACCACTACTCACATATCAAGAGACATAATATAGAAATGAATGCATATAGGAATACAAATATCTAAAAGGCACTTCATTTTTTACCAAACATAATTTTACAACAAAAAAAGGATTACTTCACGTGTAACGTCGAGTATCATTCACTCATTCACATCTGATTCCAGCCTTCACGTCCATCGTACCACACCTGTCTGTCTCTCTCCACCGGTCTGTCTCTCTCCACCTGTCGGTCTCTCTCCACCGGTCTGTCTCTCTCCACCTGTCGGTCTCTCTCCACCTGTCTGTCTCTCTCCACCGGTCTGTCTCTCTCCACCTGTCTGTCTCTCTCCACCTGTCGGTCTCTCTCCACCTGTCGGTCTCTCTCCAGCTGTCGTTCTCTCTCCAGCTGTCTGTCTGTCTCTCCGTTCGTAGCAGCAGGGTTCCGGTGGCGTGCGGCTCTTCGTTTGTGTTCACCTTCTTGGCGTGGCAGCCGTTAGCTGAGGCTACGTCTGTGGTGCTGCTGGCCCTGGGCGTCATGGCAACGCAGGGAGCAGCGCCGACAGTTTGGAATGTGATCCGGCCCCGGGGCCTCAGCCTTGTCCAGCAAGACCTTCAGGACGTCGTGACCCATTGCAACGTTTTAACATCCTCTAAAATGTCCCCCGCATCGAATATTCACACAAGAAGGAACCGATCAGCCAATCAGTCGACGGGAGCGGCCCGTCTCCATAGTAACAGTCTCAAAACTCCGGGGGTCGCGTCGCCAATGTTCAATGTCCTCTCATAGGTCCACCTCTGTCTTCACCTCCACCTGGCAGGCCCCGGGCCCCTGGGGGGGGTCGGGCCCCTGGGCTGCGGGGTCTGGCTGGCTCTCGCTCACCATGTGGCTGAAGGACAGGTCGCTGTACTGGGTGAAGTCCTGGCCGTACGCGCCGAAGCCGCCGCCGCCGCCGCCGTTGTTGCTCATCCCCTCCATGTTGCCGTAGTTACCGGGGGGGGCGGCGTCGGGGTCCAGGAGGGCGGAGTTGAGCCCCGGGTCGTACAGCAGGGCCTGGAAGTTGGGCGTCTCCAGCAGCTGGGAGAGCAGTTCCTCGTCAGTGAAGCCGTAGCTCTGGGCCAGCAGGTCCATGTCCTGGTGGTCCCCGTAGGCCGGGTCCCCCAGGGCGGAGGGGTCGGGGTGGGCCGCCGTGGCCGGCAGCTCCCCCCCCATGCCGTCGGGGACGGGGAACCCGGGGAAGGTGTAAGGGCTCGACAGCTCCATGGCCGCGCTGTGGGAGGAGGAGGAGGAGGAGGAGCCTGACGGGGACAGAGGAACACAAGGTCGGGTCAGAGGTCGGGTCAGAGGGAGGTGGTCAGAGGGAGGTGGTCAGAGGGAGGTGGTCAGAGGGGAGGTGACCAGTGGGGGGTGACCGGAGGGGAGAGGGGAGGTGACCAGAGGGGGGTGACCGGAGGGGAGAGGGGAGGTGACCAGAGGGGGGTGACCGGAGGGGAGAGGGGAGGTGACCAGAGGGGGGTGACCGGAGGGGAGAGGGGAGGTGACCAGAGGGGGGTGACCGGAGGGGAGAGGGGAGGTGACCAGAGGGAGGTGGTCAGAGGGGAGGTGACTAGAGGGAGGTGGTCAGAGGGGAGGTGACAAGAGGGGGGTGACCAGAGGGGAGGTGGTCAGAGGGGAGGTGACCAGAGGGGGGTGACCAGAGGGAGGTGGTCAGAGGGGAGGTGACCAGAGGGGGGGTGGTCAGAGGGAGGTGACCAGAGGGAGGTGGTCAGAGGGGAGGTGACCAGAGGGAGGTGACCAGAGGGAGGTGACCAGAGGGAGGTGACTAGAGGGAGGTGCTCAGACTGAACACAGGGGGTTGGGGGAGCTCAGGCTGCGGTTTGCTGATGCTTTGCTCCCCCCACCTCAGAGATCACATCCCCCCTGTCCTCCACAACCTCCACTGGCTCCCAGTTACATGTAGCCTGGTCCTACCAGTTACATGTAGCCTGGTCCTACCAGTTACATCTAGCCTGGTCCTACCAGTTACATGTAGCCTGGTCCTACCAGTTACATGTAGCCTGGTCCTACCAGTTACATGGAGCCTGGTCCTACCAGTTACATGGAGCCTGGTCCTACCAGTTACATGTAGCCTGGTCCTACCAGTTACATGTAGCCTGGTCCTACCAGTTACATGTAGCCTGGTCCTACCAG